>NC_073744.1:136520595-136820595 GCF_029784135.1 Toxorhynchites rutilus septentrionalis | reverse complement strand
ATCGTAATGTGCGTTAGGCCGAAAATATTGCTGCTGTTGCAGCCAGTGTGGAGGATGACCCGAATGTTTCGATTCCACGGCGTGCTCAGCAATTGGGCTTGTCAAACACATCATTGTGGCGAATTTTGCATTTGGACTTGCACCTACATCCATATGAAGTCCAACTGGTACAAAAATTAGAGCGTGGTGACCATGGAATGCGTCGGGCATACGTCGACTGGGTGAACGAACAACAGCAGCAAAATGCTGAATTTTCGCATCAAATTTTCTTCAGCGATGAGGCACATTTCGAACTCGGTGGCTATGTGAACACCCAAAATTTCCGTATATGGGGCTCAGAAAATCCACACGTGATTGTTGAAAGGCCATTGCCTCCGCCAAAAGTCACTGTTTGGTGCGCATTATGGTCTGGTGGAGTCATCGGGCCGTATTTTTTTGAACATGAGGATGGCGAGACGGTAGCTGTGAATGGTGAGCGCTATGGCCGCATGTTAACCGATTTTTTTTTGCCACAAATTGAAGATATGGCTACGGATGACATGTGGTTTCAGCAGGACGGCGCCACGTGCCACACAACACGACCAAACATGGCCATATTGCGAACGAAATTTGAGGGATGCATAATTTCGTGTTTTGGTGATGCCAACTGGCCTTCCAGATCATGCGATTTGAACCCGCTAGACTTTTTTTTGTGGGGTTATGCGAAAGACCGTGTCTATGCCAACTCTCCGCAAACTCTTGAACATTTGATAGACAATATTCGTGAAGTTATGACCGAGATACCGCCCCATATGTGCCGAAAAGTCATCGAAAATTACCTGTTCCGGATCAAGGAGAGCGAGGAAGCCCTAGGTGGACATTTGAATGATGTTGTATTTCACACATAATGGCATAAACCAAACTTTAATTTGAAATAAAAGTTTCATCGAAATTCGAATTCTAAGTGTGTTTGATTTCAATTTACTTTCGGAATTTAAAGTTGGAAAACCCTGTATTAGGACACTTTTGCTTCGAATGTTTTTGATTTACAAAACTAGAGATAAAACCGGAAACTATTCATTTGTACGTCATTCCTCGGTTAGGCCACTCCAGCGTTACACTTTAATACCACCTCGTTTTTCCATCTTCAATTTCATCAGCCACTGGCTTCGCATCCAGTTGAAGGGTATCATCTCATGAATTGAAGAAACCGAGCAAACTATACAAACTAACCAGAGAGTGGGGTTTTAGACGCCTTCCCGCAAAGTTCATATAAAGTTTCATTTCTGACATTAATCCTTTATTTTACTTTAGACTCAAACTGCAGGAGAGCTCATCTTCCAGAAAACCAACGAGAAGAGAAAACAAGTGCCACTCTGATGATGGTTTCTTCTCGAGTAAAGTCCTCGCGATTGCTGGTTCTCCTACTCCTCCTCCTCCACCTCCTCATTTCAAGTTCGTTTTTCTCGACAGGTCATCCAATATTTGAACAAGTTTTTCTCACATTTCCGCGCTGCGAAAGTTGCACCCTCTTACGACCTCGAGCCGGAACTTTTTGGCACTTCCCTGCACTATTAAGCCACTCCGAAAGTTTCCCAAACAAAAGGGGGAATAGTTCCGTGCGCCAAAAAAGTACCCAAACCAAAATTAGAACGGATTAGCTGCGAGGGATGGCTTTTTGATTCGAGTGGCAGCAGCCCCGGCACTTCAAGCTGTAATCTGTTTTTCGGCTTCCATTTGAGCCGCTTGATGTGGTGCGAAATTAGGATTGTTTCGAGAATGAAAATCTCATGAATTAGCCAGCGGACCTGGTTTCACAACTCACCGAGCAGCAGCATTTCAGCGAAAGGTTCTCCGGCAGTAATACAAGTTTGCTCCGGACCGAATTCTTCTCTATCGATTTGATCGAGAGTGAAAAATAGGTAATCACCACCCCCCACGTACCGTGCTCTACTGTACGGACAATTTGAAATAAATCAGCTGACAGTCATAAAAATCTGAAGTACCGAGCGCGGCTATTAAAGGTCCGATATGTTTGCCGTTCCGCCGTAACTCCGTACAAATTATCAGACTGACAACTCCCGGGAGAGTTCCGGGCTGCCGAGCGGCGAGAAAGCATCGACAACTATTCCAATTAAGCGTCGGTGGTCGGTGTAAACAATCAACCGAACAAATGATCCGAAACCCGCGGAGGCCAACCCGGACAAATCGGCACTTTCGGGAGGCACGAATCCAATATCCAATCGAATTATCACTCGAGCTGCTCTGACTGCAATCAGCAATTAGAATTTTAATTATATTTGCTGGCGGCGAACCCACCGACCCAGATTAGGACGAGATGGGAAGCGCTCTGGCGATGGTGAACGGGATCGACGGGATTTCATTATCGATGTCATCCTGGTCGGCGGATGGGGATGGCGGGGGCGATGATGTACAATTTATTTTAATCTAAATGTGTTCGAATGCAATCGTAATTGCAAAGCGAATGAGAATTTAATTTTGTGCACTACGAAATCAAATCAATCGGGTTGTTGTGATTGCTTCAGCGTTCGCATGTTCGCATGTAATATGAATAATATTCAAGATACGAGCACTATGTGGATATCATAATCTTCTTGAAGTTTATTTTGAAGAATGCTTAAATTGTGTATTGATTAATATTTTCATTATTTATCTTTATATGAATCAAATTCAGTGATTTTTTGTCGCGTCACAATTTTGATTATGGAGCCGCCATCAAATTTTGTGCCTCTAGGGCAAACAGTGAATGTGGTCTTCTACAAAAGTGTCATGGAACGATTATTGGCACGGAAACGGCGCGTACGGACCGACCAGTGCCGATCTGGAGAATAATATTTGCTTCTTGACAATGCGCCCGCGCACACCGCGATTTTGGTAGCGCAGTTTCTATCCAAACAAAAGGTGACTGTCATCCATACCTCTCATCCATATTTTCCGGAACTCGCCCTGACAAACATTTTGGTGTCTATTCTGTATTTCAATCGATTCGAAATATTTCGAACGACTTGGTAAATTCCATTCCCTGTTTCGTTCGAGGTGTTTTCAAATTCGAATACCTTTCGTTCGGACTGTTTTGTTTTCGAACATCTTTCATTCGAATCAAACCAAACGTCAAACCCACTTTGTTTATGAAGGAGTGAATAATTTCCGCAGCGGATGAGCGGTGAACTGCAAAAATGTAAGCTAATTTTTAATCATTTTTTTCTTTAAATTAATTTTAACGTTCAACAGGGAAAAAAACAAAAACAAAACAACCACTAAAAATCAGTTCGAGCGGATTGTGCTGCTTCTGGAGCAAGAACCGGACATAGCAAAGGGTTTCTCCCGAGGAAATTCCGGACCCTTCTGGGATGATCTGGCGGCAGAAGTCAATAGTTTGGGACCGCCTATTCGCGATGGAAGTGGATGGAAAAAGGTATATACTAAAACGAATCCGAAACATATGTTTATAGTCTTATTTTTGCCCTGGTTTTCTGTGTAGGTTTGGGCGGACTATAAGTCCGGATTAAAGCGAAAACTCGCTCACAACAAACGGGAGCAGAGGGCGACAGGTGGAGGACCCAATAAAATTATCAATTTGTCCGAGCTGGAGGAGCAGGCAGTTCTACTAACTGGGTTACTTGCGACCGTGGAAGGAATCCCGGGTACCTCATCTCATGGAACACAGTTGGGTTCGCCTTCGGGTGAACCTCAAGCTGCAGACCAGGAAAATTTTATATATTATGGTACTTCCGACGAGTGTGACGGTATCAATAATACCATTCACTTCCAGCCCTCTCAGCCGAAAAAATCCAGACCTTCTACCACGAGGCTATTAGAGCTGCAAGTCGAGCAACAAAACAAATTTCACACCAATGTGAAATCCCTGTTAAAAATCACAAACAAGAATTTGAGTGATCTGGTTCATTATCAGCGCCAATCAGCTCGAGCGATTCTTTCCGTGGATGCCACACTCAAAGAACATCTGAGTGAACAAAAACGACATAACCACGAGATGGAGAAGATCGCGCTGGAGAAATCAATAGTCAAGCGACAAATCCTTGAAACGCAGATTGCGTATATTTCAGAACATTAGAATAATGTTTCAAAATATCAGTGATCTGATTTTTTATCTTTATATTGTAACTCAAGTATAAAAAAATGAAAAAAGTTCTAATCGTATTTTTATATCTTTCCATGGAAGAAAAATCTTACTTAATTTTTTCTTTGAAGTTTGTTTGGAATAGCATCAAAATTATATAAACTTTTTTTAAATTCACGAATTTCGCCTATAGTTTATGGAACTTCCTTAACCCCTTCACGTACAACATTGAACTTCACTCGTTGTTTCTCGATGTGAAATAATTACATAGCTTCAGGCATATGATGAGGATACCGACAACTGAAGATTATCAAATTTCCGTTATTTAAAAAAAAAATTGAATGAGCTAAAAATATAAAATATAATTTGAATATTATAATTAAAATAAAAACGAACGAGTTAGTAGGTAGTAATAACTCCTTCGTTTTTATTTTAAACACAACATGTATTTGCTCATCATAGGGCACCCATGTTAGATACCCACACTCAGCAGAGTAGCGGAACGACTCGAAGTGCTCGTTTTGGGCCGTGCTGTTGGAAATTAAATCGTACAGCAAGGGGTTAAAACAACGCAAAAAGTATTAATAATGGTTATTTGAATACTTGGCCTGCTTACGAGAAATCGATAATGACATGTTCTCAAAGTGTTGGCAGGAATAAGAGTAAATAATTCTGCCGAAACCATAGTTAAGTAAGGAAGACACTTCCTTTTCCGGTGGTTGTTATTTATTTGAGCATTTGCAAACAAGTTAGATGAAATTTAACAGTCATAAATATTAATTTAAACAAAAGTTTATTATGTAAACAGCTGCATAACATATTATAACTACTGAGAACGACCAAATTCTAAGCATATATTGTGAAGTGCACAGCATACATTTATAATTTGAGCGCATTTAGTAGGATTGTAGTGAAGTTGTCTCGCGCCAAGGATGCATCTAAACCGATTTTTTAGTAAACCAATTGTCCGCTCGACGATAGCACGACCCAAGGCATGCCTGCGATTAAAATCGCTCTCCAAACTCCCTTCCTCCGCTGCTCTGAATGGCGTTACTAACCAAGGTTCCGATGGATAACCAGCATCACCTGAAAATATTTTATCACACAGTACATACAAGTATACTAAAATATTGTAGTTGAACATTACCTAGAATCTTAGTATTAACTTCACCATTTTGGTGAAGCTGCTCAAAGTGAGTTCTTGCAGGGCTTACACGCCATATATGAGAGTCATGATTAGATCCCTGGAAGGTAGGATCAACGAAACGAATCCTTTGCTGATCGTCACAAACCTATGTTGATAAAAAAGAGTATTTGTTCATTGATTTGTTAATTCAAATACTAATAATACTTACAATCAGAACGTTGAGACTATAAAATCCCTTCCGATTAAAAAACAAATTTCGATTCAGCTTAGGTGGAATAATTTTTACGTGGGTTCCATCCAAACACATAATAACACCCGGAATTGATGTTTTCTGATAGAAGTGTAGTTTAGCACGCCGCTGTTCGTCTTCCGTCATATTTAGGGAAATCCATTTCTTACACAGTGTCCGCTCCAGAATGTTAAGCATTTCAGTCAGCACCTTGGAAAATGTGGGCTGTGCTATGGCAATGTGATAATCTTGCCCTGCTCCATGTTGATAATTTCCTTCAGCAAAGAATCGCAAACATGCTGCGAGTTTCACCTCCGTGGATAGACCACCTTTCCTTGTGGTAAGGCAGTTCTCAATTTCCTCTAAAACGTACCGAAAAGCTTCCTTACTTAGACGAAAACTTTTGATGAATCTGAATAAGGGCAAAATTAATCAATAAGAGAAACAAACATGGGATTTTTGAGACGGATACTTACGCTTCATCAGAAAGTTTCATGAAGTCGGTTGATTTTCGGTGGTTTCGCCGATGGTAGCAAGGCATTCCAATTTCTTCTTGCTCCGCCAAAATCGGTAACAAAACGGAATCCATTGAACGAGAAAATTTTCTCACAAATTTCTCTTAGGATCAAAAATTAACTGAAATTCAACTCGCACTCGCCGCTATTTAATACGGTGTTTCTTTTTGTTTATCGGTTTTTGACAGATCGATGCATATTCGAAATTTTCTAACACTTTCGTTCGAAACGAGCAAAACGATTGGAATAGGGAATGGTAAATTCGAAAACGATAGAAATATCACTTTCGAACGAAATAGAAATCCGTCGGAATACAGAATAGGCACCTTTATCTTGTTTCCCAAGCTAAAGAACGCTATGAAAGGGGACCGTTTTGACGATGCTCTAGACATTCAACGAAATGTGACACGTAACGTTCAGAAAACAAACGCCGCGCTTCGCTTGAGTTTAATTTTCATCAGCGCGCGCTCAAAGAAAACTCGTAATCTATCTTGGTGCGAGAAGCACAAAATTCATAAGCTCGACAGTGCAAAATGTACCCGGCGCAGAACTCAGATACTAAACATTTCTTCTCACTTGTGTGATGCGCGTCTCATTTTATACACACACACACACACGCACACATACACACCAAGTTCTAGCACCCGCTTTGTCTTCGTTCGTTCTAAGCAAAGCATAAAAACAACAGCGCGCCCCCATTTGAACCGTATACGCTTGTGTGATGAAAAATATCTCAATAGAGAGAGCAATCCAGATTAATGTGCGCAGTACAGAAATACGGCGCAAGCACGGCGCAAATTTCAGCGTAAAACTCAGTTCAACACTGGGCGCAAATCTCTGCGATAGAACGGCGCTGACAACCAAACATTTCATCTGTGTTTCTGAGCGTGCTCATTCGCCAGAGCGCATGTGTGCACAAGGAGTGTGAGCTCAACTGGGTACAAAAATCTTGTTGCGATTCAGCACCGAGTTGCATTCTGAAGACTGCTTTTGAGTATCTCGTTTTTGACGTAGGATTACGTCTTTCGGGAACATATGAAAACATGGGAACATCGTGAAAATTGTCCAATTTCAAACGCTTATTGCTCAGTGATTTCATAATGGATTGATGAAATTTATGCGTCAATCGATTTCGGTACTTCATAACAATTTTTATTTTGAAGAAAAAAATATATTATGAAACTAACTATCGAACAATTGAAAAATCTCAACCTCTATCCGAACAGAATTACCCACTTCTGATTGGTCGAATTGACGAGACATGCAGCGGGTCCCTAACAGAGACATCAAAACCCAGCTCCCTGGGGGAAATCGGCATTGCGAATACATGAAAGTAGTGGGAACTTTTGTTGCTATCGAAATGTGTTCCCTAACAGAGAAATAAAAACCAAGCTGCCTGGGGAAAATCGGCATTTCAACTATATGCAAGTCGGGGGCATTTTTATATTGTATGTAAGGTGAGTGATACGATTAATTCTAGGAAATGAAATTTAAATTTGGAACCTTAATGTTTGGTTGCTTCGTGATATTCCATATCCATAACCGATCGTGTATTGTGAAAAATTTAGCACAACTGTAATTGTAAAATTGTATATGTTAGCACTTGTGTTAAAAATGACTTGAAATATGAAATGATTTATTTCAATTTTCATAAATAAAAACCAAGGTGTGTTCCCGCTCGAGAACGGGTCGTTTGGTTTAAGCTGTCTGTTTTGTTGTGCTCATTTTCACCCAAGAAAAGTTTATGGGGCGAGAAAAATCGGAAAAGCGAAGAAATATTAGAAAAAGTTATTTCCTATATGCTCTACATTTAGTATTAGTTGTTGTTAGTCCAATTAAAATCCGCATTGGGTTGAATAAGCACACAGAAAGTAAAAATTAGAATAGAAATTTACCTTTTCCATTTCAAATATGTTTTCTATATAATAAAGTAACATGTTTTTACTGATGAGAAAAATTGATAATTGTGTTCGGTATCGGTAATTATCTCATTGGTGAGTTTTTGTTTTCTTTATTCCATCCATACATAACCCAGGAGGCATCTCGTCTAGGATCACAGAGGACGGTTTTCATCATATCTCGTTCCACTTCGGTAAAGCGTTATGCCGGAGATCGAGGCTTTGAGCGTTAATAGCTCCTAAACAACTGAACGAAATGGTATGATAATCACTTCATTCGAAAGATAAAATTAGACCACAAGGGAATCCATCAGGAGGAGAGTAATGCCACAAACGGTTCCGCTTGAGACGTCGGAGCAGCCGCCACACACACACATACACGCGCGGAACTCTTCGTTTGGTTGCCATCCATTATCGAGCAGATTCCGGAAAGATGTCATCGTTGCTGGAAAATAATCTGCCAGTTCAAGAAAGTTTCTGAAGATTATTCCAATATTATATGCATAAAACCTTGTGCCTCTAAGTCCCTCAAATATTTATTCATTTATTCATTCATTTAGAATGTATTAAGATTCAACTTCATACAAATGGTCACTAAATCAACGATAGTCCTACGTCAACCTTGCGCTTATACCACAGATATAACCTACTTCTTGTTTTTTTTAAATAGTCCTGGAACTTTTTGAATGCACTGTGTATGTTATATATACTTTCTTTCAGCTTGATTCCCGTGAATGATGTATGCAACAAATTGTGTACAATAATTCGTTCTATCAAATAAATTAGACAACCAGTCAATGTGTAGGAATAAGGGTTATGTAGATGGTTAGTAAGGTGGCAGCAATTCCATTGAAAATCGTTATTTTAGCGATATCAAGGCGGTATTGTCATGCCCCACAGTGTCAGTGTGTGTGACGTAGAAAACATTATTTCACCGAAAAAGCTACCAGTCATATAGTAAGACTAATAATAAGAATAACTCACTGTGAGATGTACACAGCACTTAACTCCATTATCCTTTCCCCTCACATAGATGTTACACAATGTATTCGGGAACACTGCTTTGACGCAATGTTAATTGACTTCCTTTGTGCGGCAGTCAGTTTTACATGCGGAACACGAGGAGTAAGTTCTTATCGAGTGATCGTCTCTCTGTGTAAAGCTTTCTGGTGAAGTACAAGATGGCTGGCTACAGGACACTCTTCCGTGGCAATGCCATATTCACACTCACACTTACAATACCATAGCTATCCTTCAACAATCAAGAAGCTTTATAATTTTATGTGTGTTTTGCCTAAAAATAAAAGTTCGGCTGAAAAGTTTATAAGGTAACACAGTAAAACATTTTTTTTTGTTGCAAAATTCAATTTCATTATTCAACATAAAATGCCTTCGAGGGCGATACAGCGATTATAGCGATCGTGCAACTTGTTACCATTTTTATAGTACTCTTTCGGGTTTTTCTCAAAATAGGCCTCAGTTTCGGTAATCACTTCATCATCGGATTTAAATTTCTTGCCAAAGAGCATTGTCTTCAGGTCTGCGAATAGAAAATAGTCGCTGGGGGCCAGATCTGGAGAACACGGTGGATGCGGAGGCAATTCGAAGCCCAATTCATGCATTTTGCCATCGTTTTCATTGATTTGTGATTTTTCCATTTTTTTTCACAATAACAAATGTTGTTTCACTCTCAATGCTGTTAGTCACGAACCAATCGACCGATTTATTCTATAATTTTAACTTTTTATCCGTTTACTAGCTGACCCGGCAAACTTCGTCCCGCCCAAAATTTATGTTTCGTTATCACGTTTTCTTACTAAGCGCACGTTCATGGGTTTTTTACTATAAAATTTCAGTTCTTCTACCAAAACTCGACATTATAATATCAGATTATTTTCGGACACAATTCTCGTGCAAGATTTTTCATCCACTTGCAAATAACATGTTTCTCTGTTACATAGAATAAATGTTTAATACAGAAAATATGATAGAATGAAGACAGCCTTAAATCGGACAACTCCTATCTCGAGTTTTGCTCTTATCAACACATTCGGCGATCGATTTGCGTTTTGCGGATTGCGTTTCATCACATTAAAATCCATTCCCACTTTCGAACGAAGATCAATTTCGTTACTGCAAACATCAAATGGACTAACAACGCTTATCAATATATAATTGTAGAACACATGCGAATTCAATTTTTCGAATTTTCCCATTTTCCTTCAGAGTTTTCAGGAAATTTTCAATTGTCATGTTTGGTTGAAATATGTGTATCATTTTTATGGAACCCCCTCTCTATTCCAGAGAAGGGAGGGGTGTCATACCATCATAAAAACATTTTTCGTACCCAAAAACCCTCACATCCAAAATTTGGCTCCATTTGCTTTATGAGTTCTCGAGTTATGCAGAAATTTGTGTTTCATTTGTGTGACAGCCTCCCCTTAGAGATAGTGGAAGAGTGTCGAACCAACATAGAAACGTTTTTCGATGCCTAAAACTTCTATATGCCAAGTTTGATTCCATCTGCTTGATTAGTTCTCGAGTTATGCAGAAATTTGTGTTTCATTTGTATGGGAGAGGAGTGTAGAACTACCATAGAAACGTTTCTCGATCCCTAGAACCTCTATATGCTATGTTTGATTCTATTTATTTAATTGATTCTCAAGTTGTTCAGCAACCTCCCGCCCCTCTCTTTAGACAGGGGAAAGAAGGAGTGTCAAACCACCATGAAAACATTTATTGCTCCCTAAAACCTCCATGCTGAAATTTGTGTTTCATTGGTATGGCAGTCCCCCCTTAGAGAGGGGGAGGGGTCTTGAACTGTCGTAAAAACCTTCCCCGGCCCCAAAAACCCCTACATACAAATTTTGACGTCGATCGGTTCAATAGTTTCCGATACAATAGAATCGGACAGACAGACAGGAATCCTTTTTTCATATTTATATATATATATATATATATATATATATATATATATATATATATATATATATATATATATATATATATATATATATATATATATATATATATATATATATATATATATATATATATATATATATAGATTTTCACTTCGAACCCAGCGGAACACGATGCTATATGCCTCAATGCTAATTTCAATCGATCTAACATCATTTATTACAACATGTAGAGCATATGTGAAATCACTTTTCCGAATATTCCTTCACATTTCCAATTTTACTCGCCGCATGAACTTTCTTTGGCTGAAAATGAACACAACTAAACAGACCGCTTACAATTCGTTCTCGAGCGGAAAAACACATTGGTTTTTGTTTATAAAAATTTAAATAAATCCTTCCACATTTCAAGTCATTTTAACACAACCGTTACCATACACTATTTAACACTTACACTTGTGCTAAATGCATGATCGGTCATTGATATAAAAATTCACGAAGCAACCAACATTAAGGTGAAGGTGGAAGCAAGCCATTGTAGTAGTTTAGGTAAACCCTCGTGTAAAAATGGGGTAATAGTGTTTGTGAGAGAAGAGCAAAGCACACGTAAATAGATCAATTCACTTATCAGACTGTGTGGCGCTTCATTGACAAAATGTATTCAAAGAACATTTGAAAAAAAAACAAATAACAATTCTCGCGTAACTTTTGAAAAGGTCCAATGTAACATTTTCGTCAACTCGAGAAAATCGTAGTTGAAGACCCGAACATTATTTCGCGAATTGTCTTAGAAGCTATCAATCTTTATCACTGTTTTCACCACTAGCTGTCAAAAATAACTCCGTAAAACCAATCGTAACTATTGTTCCGTGATTTGAGATTAAGGTTGAAGCCTCGAAGCGAAAAATGTTACATTGGACGTTTTGACTGCCCGCGTTTGCACATTGGACATATTACGTTGCACTATAAAAATTTGAAACTAACTAATAAGCAACAATCCAAATATCAGCATTTCGTTCTAAAGACTGATTATTATTGTTTTCACTCGTTGAATTGCATTGAAATCGATAACAACACCTGTAAGAAACAAATTCCAAAACGACCGAAGTACGACTGCGAGTTGTATTAACTGCTTTGTTACTTCAGACGTTTCGGCCGTCGGAGGAAAGTGGCGTCCGAAGTAACAGCCGGGTGCTTAAAATTCGAATCTGTACATTGGATATTTTTTTGTATCGGCGACAAAAAGATGAAGAAGATAGATACGTGAACGATTGTTTTTGTAATACATTCAATGATTGAAAACTAATAGCGTGCATCCATTAACTCGATTTGTTTACATTTGTTACATAGGACCTTTTCAAAAGTTACGCGAGAATTCAATACAATGTATGAACGATATGTTCCGATGAACAATTGCAAATATAAATATATATAGAAGGTGCATTTGCATATGATTCTGATTATACGCGAGCGTAACATGAGCAAATTTATAACACATGCGAATTGGGGCACTTTTGGTATTAACAAGTTCTTCCGCATAGTAACTCGATGTTGATAATTCCTTAATATTTTCCTTCGTTGATCGTATTGTTTTCACATATTCACGTTGGAAAGCCTTAACCCTTCTCTTCGTTGGCCGAGGCATTTAGATTGAATTTAATACTTTTCCGTTTACTGTTTTTGAAAGCATAGGCAGCCGTGGCAGTGTTCCGAGCTCTGCAATACAATTTTCTTACCCAATGTTAAAGTTGCTAAAACTTACATTATAGACCCATTAAACGTAAAAATAATAATTGTATCGATATCAACACAATTTTATTCTATTGATTTTCATGACATGGGACGCTATGACTCCGGAATAACATTTTATTGAGTGGTTTTTATAGCTGTTTCGATTATGTTGTTTGGCATCAGTGTCGAAAAAATAACGATGCTTCCACCAATACAAACAAAACCATTGCTGAAGATTGAAAAACGAAAATTTAACTTTCAGAGCACTTGCTCGAGTTTTCCGACGTTCTTCACTATACGGTGCGAAGGCAGATGAAAATTTAATATCTTGTGAGTAATCGAATAGAGTTTGGTTGATATTACTTGATGGGAAGTGTGCGAAAACGATCATTTTCTTCACACTGTTTCGCAAAATTATTGATTTTCTGGCGAGGGGTGAGGGAGGGAGATGAAAGAAATGAGCGCCATTGTAGCAGCCATTTGTGGCTAGCTTCCACCTTCACCTTAAAGTTCCAAATTCAATTTTTTTGCTAGAATTAATCGTATCACTCTCCTTACTTGCAATATAAATATGCTTCCATCCCATATCCCATATATTTGCAATGACGATTTCTCCAGGCACCTTTGTTTTAAAGTCTGTAATTTCATAAAATATATAATGAAGTACCGGTAAGTTTCTTCGTTTTTTCCAAAAAATTAATGCTTTATTTTGCAAAAACGGTTAAAAATTTAATATTCAAAGTATTGCCCACCGCTCACAACTTTTTCCCATCTTTCTGGTAATTCACGGATCCCTTTGCGGAAATAATCGCCCGGTTTGTCGGCTAACCACGAATCGATCCATATTTTGGCTTCATCAAAATTGGAGAAGTGCTGGTCAACCAGGCCATGTTGTATCGATCGAAAAGGGTAGTAATCGGACGGAGCAATGTCGGGAGAATACGGCGGGTGGGATAGGACCTGCCATTTAAGCGTTTCCAAGAATGTTTTGACCGGTTTCGCGACACGCGACCGAGCATTGTCATGCTGCAAAATAATATATTATCGTGTTTTGGCTCGTATTGTGGCCGTTTTTCCTTCAGTGCACGGCTCAAACGCATCAATTGTCGTCGGTAGAGGTCCTCCGTAATGGTTTCATTCGGTTTTAGCAGCTCATAGTACCCCACACCCAGCTGGTCCCACCAAATAGACAGCATAACCTTGCCCAAAGTGTCCAAAATGTGCCCAAAATGATTGATGCAAAACTTTCGTATATCTATCAGAAAATGACTGAGCAATAATTGTGAGTACAAGAGGAAGCTTGTGTCGTTAATTTCGACCAATCAGAACTGGGTATTTCCTCTATGATAGGGGTTGAGATTTTTCAATTGTTCGATAGTTAGTTTCATGACATATATCATTTTATTTGACATTTTTCACGATACGGTCGATCGTCGTTTTTCAATTTGTACCCCCAATATGTTACCGAAAGACGTTATCCTACGTCAAAATTCGATAAAATAATGGGTCAATGTTTCATTTCATTTCATTTCATTTCATTTATTCAAAAACGTCAACAGGCTTTACATAAGTGCCCTAATGATCGACCTTACTACTAATCTACAAATACTTCTTAAAACTAACTTATTGGTAAACTAAATCTATGTGAGGACTACAGAGTACAGAGCTTTAAGGGACGAACGAGAAAGATGACAATCGAAACAGGAACTACATCGGTTAAACACACGACACATACTAGAAACGGGTTCATTATAACCGTAATTAGTGCGTGATGATGGGAGGAACAAGAAATTATTGGTACGCAAATAACGCCGGCTAATGTTGAAATTTAGCAATGCACATCTTTAAACTGCTTTGAAACGCGGAAAATGAAGCCAAGCGATTTGGATGCTTTGGACGTGATGTAGGAAATGTGGGCACGAAATGTCAGTTTGGAGTCCAACATGACGCCAAGGTCTTTAATGGTGTTGACACGTTCCAATATTACACCATGCAGCTTATAATCGAAGATTATTGAAGAGCGCTTGCGGGAAAACGATATCACAGAACACTTCGATGGATTTAGAGTCATTCTGTTATTCACACACCATTCGTCGAAAATATCCAACTGTTTTTGAAGAAACTCGGCGTTTACAGTGGAATTCACAGGAAGGAATAATTTGAAATCATCTGCGTATGAAAGTTTCACGCACTTCAAACATAAATTGATGTCGTTAAGATACAGAAGGAATATGTACGGACCGAGATGACTCCCTTGCGGAACACCGGATGTTACAGGAAATGGAGTAGATAGGGTATCACCGATCTTCACCGACATGACACGGTCGGTTAGATAAGAACGTAGCCAGCTGAGAAAAGAGCCGTTGAAACCAAGGCGCTGAAGCTTAGCTACAGCGATGTTATGGTTGATTTTGTCAAACGCAGCATAGAAATCAGTGTATATTGCGTCGATCTGCTGTCTCCTTTCAAGTGAACGAGCTATGAACGAGGTATACAAAACAAGATTTGTTGCAGTTGATCGTTTGGGCATGAAGCCGTGTTGTTCCTCGGCGATGTAATTATTGCAAGCATGAGAAATGAAGTCTAACACAATAACCTCGAAAAGCTTGGAGATAGCACATAGGCATGCGATTCCTCTATAATTCTTAACATCCTTCTTGCAACCTTTTTTGAAAACAGGAAAGGTGAATGATTTTTTCCATGCATTCGGAAAGGTACCACTAAGGATGGAGCGGCTGAACAAGATGCTCAACGGTAACGAGAGGCTGTTAGAGCACATCTTCAAAATTACAGATGGGATATTGTCGGGTCCAGCATTAGTAGATTTCTTCAGATTACCGCAAGCCTTTTCTACAGATTTTGAGTTTATTACAGGGTAGGCTGCGATAGATGGCAGGCAGGGTATACTGGTCACAGTGGCAGAGACCTGATCATTGCTGAGACTTTCGCTAACGAAAACGCCACTGAATTGATTCCGAATAGTTCACAAATATCTTCTGTAGTGTTCGCTTCAATGTTGTCACGCGTCATGACTGTAGGTAGACCAGATTCTTTTCTTTGACTATCAACGTGTTTCCAGAATCCTCTTGGGTTGGCACGCAGATTTGTTTGGATGCGGCTGAGATACGCGGCGTATAAAGCATTATTCAGTCGTTTGTAATTCCTGTTTGCAGAAGAATAACGGTCCCTCGATAGACAATCGCGATGTTTGGAAAATTTCCTTAAGTAAAATATTTTCATGGATTTCAATCGTTTTAAGTTCCTGTTTGTCCATGGAGGGCTAACTATTTTACTGGCTTTCTTCTCAGGAACAAACTGTTCGATTGCGTAAAGCAGCACATTGGACAAGGAAGACGTTGATATGTCGATATCACAGTCCTTTAAAATTTATTTCCAATCGATGCTACGGAAAAAACCATTCATTGATGAGAAATCAGCACTCCGATAGTCATAAAAGGTTGACTCTGCGGTGCAAACAAAAACAACAGGAGACGGAGCAGATAAAGAAACCAGAAGCGGAGGGTGATGACGACAAAACTTCACCAGAGGAGCAGGTGCTTGGGTTACAACTGTGCTGTGAACGATTTCCGAGCTTACGAAGCATAGGTCGAGCGTGCGGTGGTTATCGTTAAGGATTACATTCATCTGACCAGGGGTACCATATGTACTGCATTACGACAGTAATCTCATGACTGTCGCCACCATTGTCCCGTGACAGTCACGCGATTGAATTTTTAACTACAGTCACACAGTGGATATGTTATGCGACATTTATTGTTACTGTCGTGTACTGTACACGAATACATTCCCATGTGAGAGTATTTTGGTCTTTCGTCTGCGACAGACCCGCTTGCTCATTAGTGATGTTTTTGTAGATTCTGAATGCAATAGATATACGTTGCTACCGTCGTTGATGATTTTGACGTAGGACTACGTCTTTCATTTCTATACCGGGGTGTAAAATCAATGTTTCGAAAACGAAAGCGTTACGCCGGAGACCGAGATTTTGAGCGTTAATAGCTCTTAAACAACTGAACGAAATTGTATGATAAACACTTCATTCAAAAGATAAAATGTCTACGCGTTATATACTTGTTACTTTTTCATCCAAAAACTTGTTTCAATAGCCTTAAAATTGCTTTCAAAACAGGCTATTGAAATCACCAATCAGTATATAATCGAGCGCCGCTCGGAAATCCACTCTCATTCTTTGTGTGGACACCGACTGGACAACATCGTTGCTGGACGAGCTGGACGGCGAGGGACCTAGCGCCTTTCTCAAGACAATGAGGGTGCAGGTGTAGTGCAGGAGTTAGAGTAGAGTTGTCCAAGGGCCTTACTCAAGGCTAGAGACGAATGAACTGAAAAGTTTAAAGTCTCTATAATACAAAACCAAACCAAACCAAATCCACTCAGTTATAATTGAACAGCGATTGGAGCATGTTGTCGCTGTTGTGGTGAAACTAACGTCATTTATCATGAAAGCGCTGATGAACGGTGTCACCAAGAGCCTGTTTGTGCACCATAGGCCAGAAGTGAATCCATCAGGAGGAGAGTGATGCCACAAAGGGTTCCGCTTGAGACATCGGAGCAGCCGCCACATACACACATACACGCGCGGAACTCTCGTTGCAATCATCGTTGCTGAAAAATAATTATATATGGCTGTGGTATGATATCGAATGTAATGCAAAGTGTCCGGATTCAAAAGCATTACTGTAAAAGAGAGTTAACTCGACTGAAAATTTTTCAGTTCGGCTTGCAAAAACGAAATTAATTGGAAGAGTACAGCATAATGCATAGACGTGAGTGTGAGCTTTCCCATCTGACATTCCAACAAGATTAATGGATTTCCAAGTGAGCGCGCTACACATGGATACGAATGATTTCAATAACCTGTTTTCAAAGCTTTTATTAAGCTATTGAAACAATTTTTCGAGTCAATAAATCGTAACCATATAACTCTTGGACATTTTATCTTTTGTATGAAATGATTATCATACTGTTCCGTTGATCCGAAGCAGAATGAATCACGCTTAAAGAAAGAATGGATTTTTTCTTGGAATTTACTCAGCAAAAATAATGCCCTTTCCCAACAATTAAAAACGACAAACGGCAAACAGTTTCATCAAAGTGATTTCTTCGATATGGGGATATATTCACAACATCATGTCATATATTTCATATTCTTCATTATGAAATCCATATCCACGTAAGCAGCTCGGATAAGCGCACCAGCCGTATTAAGCGTGAAGAATCCACATCGCTATCGACCGGGAACTTTGCGTGAAATTCGTCGCTATTAGAAGTTGACCGAATTGCTGATCCGCAAGCTACCTTTGCAGCGTTTGGTTCGTGGAATTGCTCAGGACTTTAAACCGACTGGCGCTTCCAAAGTTCCGCGGTTATGTCACTGCAGGAGGCCCATTCGAAGATACCAATTTATGTGCTATCCACACAAAACGCGTCACATCATACCCAAGGACATTCAGCGGCCCTTTTCAGGGACACCAAATTTGATGGATTAGAGTTCAGGAAAGTTTTTGCAGGCCGTACTGAAAGGAGTATTTAGAGAAAATTGTGACGTCGAAGATAATTCGATACAGATGGGTGCCATTGACTATGGATTTGACAATGAAGAATACGAATTTGGTGATAGTTTGTGATATAAAATTATTTGTGCAATCGATAGTCGATTCTAAATTGCGCTGGATATTTCCTCGGAGGATTCGATTCCTCCTTTGAGCATTAATAATCTCTTTCTAGCAAAACGAAGTTGTATGATAATCACATTATTCGAATGATAAAATGCAGAAGTTTTCTGCCAATTTCCTTTCAACTTCCAGCATCTCTTTCTCCCGTTTGTCGTTTTTTGATTCCATTTCTCCCCTGCAGTCGGACCATTTAGCGAAAACCGAGGTATCGATGATAATTCGATACCGATGGGTGCCATTGACTATATATTTGATAGTGTATAAAACGATATGATATGGTGTAGTGGATGTGCTCCCTTGGCCGAGTGGTTAGCGTCACAACTAACATGCCGGGTGTTCGGGTTCGATTCCCGTTCTGGTCGGGGGAATTTTTCGTCAAAGAAATTTCCTCCGACTTGCACTGTGATCACGCGTATTCTAGAGCTTGCCACTCAGAATGCATTCAAGGCGTGTTACTTGGCATAGAAATCTCAACTAAGTACTAATAAAAATGACGCAAGTAATACTACGTTGAGACGGCGAAGTTCCTCTAGGAACGTTAGTGCCATTGAAGAAGAAGAAGAATGGTGTAGTGGATATTCATATCAATATTTGTTTACGAATGCTGCAATCGATCGTCGTTATTGGGAAGTTGGAAATGTTGGGAGAAGACCTTATTTTTACTGTGTAATTTCTAGAAGGAATCCATTCCTTCTCAAGCGTTAGTGATCCTGCTCCGGATCAACGATTATTCCAGTTGTCGGGGCTTGGGGAGAGGGTACTATTTGCACTGGGTATTTTCGAGGAGGAATCGATGCCCCCTTTGAGCGTTAATAATTCTTTTCCGGCTAAACGAAGGAGTATGTCTAAGAGATGAAATGTCTGAGATGTATATGCTTGTTACTTATTTATTGCTAAGTCAACGTTAGTCCTACGTCCACTTTGCGGTTATATCAAAGATATAACCCACTTCTAGTTTTTTTTTCCTCGTGCTGATGATGTCGGGTGTCTTAGTATATATTTTTCCAGTACAACGTCATTTTATTTCATTTCATTTTCGCAAACTAAAGAGATTAATCTGCTGTGCAGCGAAGAATTAATAACAATTAATAACTGGCGAATTCTGCAGCATATTCCGATATGGGAAAATTTAATTTGTCGATGACGCGGCTATTCTATGTAGAGAAGTTTTCGGGGGAAATAGTGTGAGCAACAGAAGGGAATCTGTTGAAAGAGGTGCGTGGAGAAGTGTCGTGGGTGGAAGTCGTGTGAATGAAAGTTACGCGAATGTAACTGTAGGGCCAGATTAGAATGCGGCTGGGGGAAGTGTTGCGCACTTAGCAATGTAGGTTTGGACATGAAGGAGATTTTATTTTATTTATGAATAAAATATGTTTAGCGCGTAATCTTAATATTATCAACAAAAATGTAAAGTAACATTTTAGTATTTTTATTTTTTTTTATCCAAAATATATATTTTTATTAAGGCTCATATGAGGTCAACCTGACGGGGCCGGGAGTTCAATATTTCGACAATGTTTGCCTTATAACTATGTTAGTAATATGTAACCGATTACTCGCGGTTGGCTCGAGGTTAGTATTACAAGTGTTTTCGTAATTGTGATGTTGCTGTCTTCAATGATCTGTACCTGTGCCCGACACGGGATACTTCCTATTGGGATGCAGCTGACCATTAATCAGCAACGCCCCCCTAGTCTGTACCCCATATCTAGCGTGGTGCGTCTTCTCGAGGAATCCAGGATAGAATGGTCACTAGCCGGCGCAATCATCAGCTCGTGTAGAGTTGTCATGTGCGGTACAACCTTTGGCTTTTGTTGAATCATCAGTGGACTGCACAACCTTTGGCCCGTGTATCTGTAAAGAGTGTGTGTATGTATTGCCGCGACTAAGTAAAAGTTTATAGATCGGATAGGAGGGATATGAAACAGGGACACAACGAAGGAAACATCATTAAACGTTGACATCGGCGTTTCTGAGGAACAGGTATAGATGAAGCAGAAGATCAGGATCACGGCTACCTAAGATATCCCGGACGGGGATATCCGATTGTCTGCCTTTTGCTCTCAGTGCTCTAGAGAGCTGAGAGCGAGCTGCATGGAACCGGATACACGACCAGACAATATGCTCGATGTCGTGGTAGCCATCGCCACAATCACAAAGATTGTTTGCTGCGAGCCCAATGCGATAGAGATGCGCGTTTAGGTTGTAGTGATTGGACATAAGCCGAGATATCACGCGAATGAAATCACGACCGACATTCAATCCCTTAAACCAAGCTTTCGTCGAAACCTTAGGGATAATCGTGTGTAACCAACGACCGAACTCATCTTCACTCCACATGCGCTGCCAACTAACGAGTGTGACCTGACGAGGAATGTGAAAAAATTCGTTATACGCAATTTGCCTTTCAAAAAGTGTGCCTTCTGAAGCGCCTACCTTAGCTAGCGAGTCCGCTTTCTCAATCCCCGGAATCGAGCAATGAGAGGGAACCCATGCTAAGGTAAAAAATTCGAACATATGCGTAGGAGGGTTTTTCCATGAAATATGATCATCTATCACCTCCTCTGAGATTCAACAATCAAAAATTATATGCATGAAAAACAAATTAAAAAAAACATTTTTTTGACTCGATTATATACAGGATTCGAATATATACAGTGAAAAGAAATCGGAGACTGTATATAATCGAGTTCGCGCTGCATTAGTTTCCAACTAAATCTGAACACTCCCAACACTGAGTATTTCCGACGTCACCAATATATTATCGAAGAAACTCTCGCCTAGAATTATTATCCTGTGCGTGTTGTTCTCATATGAATTGTTGATCATTTGTGTATCTGGATTCAGGCATCCCAACAGTAAAGCATTCTTATTACAGTCGATATGAACTTAACTCGGCATCCTATGTGTGCACGCAACTAGTGATCACAGCCATATGTCCGATACACATCTCAAAGCGTACAGGTGAAGAAGCACAAACGCATAAGATATAGGCTAGCATTACGATCGCCAGAAAAATGTCATGACATTTTTCTGGCGACAGTCACGTGTGACAGTAACCCGGGTAAACCGATGAGATTCATCGCTTCGTCAACGACTGTTACGGCGACAGAGCGAACGGAATAGCAGACACGAAAAAATCGGAAACGAACAGTCTCCCCGGCTCACTACGGTCGGGCACGACAAATTAGATGAATTCGAAGAAAAACACCGACTGTTGCTGTATAGTATTACTTTATGCATTCATGCTCTGTCGCTTGTATACGAGTGTAGCGCGCTCACAGAGACTGTCGATTCAATATCATACCGACTGTTATGAAAATACAGTACTTTTGGGATGCCTGCATCTGACACAATCCAGCGGTACTAATTCCATCTAATAGACGCTCATTCAAGCGGTTCATAGTAGACTTTGAATAAACAGGATACAGATATTTCGAAGCACATTGGGTCCAGCCGATACCTGGTAAATTGAAATCTCCAAGCAAGAGTATGAAGTCGTTCAACTTCATTTGATGCGTAATCCAGTTAAGCGATGAAATATGTTGATCTATCACTGTAAAATCATTGGTACGATCAGGAGGGATGTACACAACTCCGATAAAAATTGTACGATTGTTCAGCAAGACGGTAGCCCAAACTTGTTCCACACTGCGTCCATCGGGAGGGAACAGTTCGCGCGATTCAATATTTGAATTAATTGCCAGCAGAACCCCACCACCAGTCACTTTGCTACTGTTCACAACAGATCGGTCAAGACGCTATACCTTGTACGATGAGTCGAAAATTTGTTGCGACAATGTGTTGTTGTTAAGCCACGTTTCAGTGAAGGCAAAGACGTCATATGAGTCATCAGAGCAGGCGAGATAATAATTGGCAATGGAAGTGTTCATACCACCAACATTCTGATAATATATCAGCAGTTGATTTTTTACACGAGATGGATTCACACGTGCCTCAACATGTTTTGTTGCGGTAGTGGAGAGGGGGCTCCTCGAGGGAGAGCGCGTTGAGTCTGAATTGAAAAATCGAACAGGAGTATTGTGCTGATCCTGCTCACTGGAGTACCGGATGTAGTCACTGCTTCAAGTAGAGGTACAGTAGGACGATTCTTTTTTGCGGTTTGATGTTTTCCTTGCTTCTGTGTTGATAACACTGGTGCAGTGGAGCTCGTCGAAGCCGCTTGTTGATGATCAGCCATCATGTATGACAGTTCTATCGTGGTTCTGCACCTATTCCATAATACATGATTTTACATACATTTATTCCTTTTTGCAGCGGTTCATTTTCTCACAATGATTTAAACGTCACAAACGAGAAACTCGCCATGCATCCATATCTATGCTATCGATGCATCCACTAATTATAATACCAACAGCGAAATTGATACCAAAGGAGCTGTGCTGTGATTTGCGCACATTTTTGCGACCGAATAATTAATTTTATTTTAATCCCAATTGAAAGGTCTCGGAACCCGCCAACCCCCCCCCCCTCCGATACCGTATGCTGCCCACCATTTTTTCTCATTTCGGCTCCGATTGGAAACCCCCGATGGAGAAAGAGGGGCATGGGGAGGCCATTCTTCCGATTGATTTATTCGCGGGCCGTGTGGTCACCGATTCCGAATTCAATGCTGGAAACGAACGCTATGTTTCCGGCTTTTCCGGTGTGTGGAGCTGTGTGTGTGTGGTTGCGGGTTTACAAATCGATGTGTGCGTGATGCCGTGAATCGTTTGCACGCACCTATTGTTCGGAAACAATAGTAAATCAGGCTCTGACCTCTGAGGTGTGGTGCGTTTTGGGATGTGGATTTGCTCGTTTGTGTGGGGATTAGCAACAGCTGAAGTAATTATTAGCTCGTGATGAAATATCGTTTAGCTAGCGAGAGAAAGAGTAAGAGGGGTCCAATTTTGGTAGCGTTCGATATTTATTCGTTCGTCATTTAAACTGATGAAAATTAAATTGGACAACGTGTCGTTGGCATGGATGGATAGGCTCGACGTGAGTTGATTAATTCTCTGCAAATCACGTCGTTCAAAGTTGCATCCCGTCAAACAATTCGCGACCCATGGTAAGGGTTCATCGGCGCTGCACTGTGGACCCAATCGATGTCTCGTGGTTGGCTCATGTTTCCAGCAATCACTCACGTGCATCGTGTTATCAGTACCCACTTTTCATTTACACCATCATGCTCGTTAGCTTTGACACATTAGACAGCTGACGAGGATGCCGTAGTGCTGGCGAACAACGCTCCACATCCATTAGAACCAACGACGCATCGAATCAAGGTTATTAATTTTCCTCTCCGTCGAGAATCCTATTAAATTCGATTCGACCCAACAGCAACGAAGAACCAAAGGCCTACCGCTCGGCACGCTCAGCTGTTGCCGGTCCCAGGTTTGGATGATGCGGAGGCAGAGTGTTGTGGCTCCCGGTCAACAACAAGAACGCCATCAGAGACTAATGATAGGGACACAATGAGGGCCCCGCCCCCCAAAGCCATCCTCAAACACATACAACATTCAATAATGATTTTCAATTCTCAATTTAGCATCGTGTCTTTTGTTCCTGATGGCACAATTGATGACAATGGATGCTGCGGGTTTACCATGCACCCCTTCGAACCCTCAGCACCAATCAGCTGGGTAGTGCTGGTGCTAACATGTCGTCCTGACAGCCCGCAGAACCCAGCCTGTTGTCTGACCGAGCGCATTGTTTCCATTCCTATCCAAATCCCATCATCGGAAAACACGAGCTCGTATTACTCGTATTTCAACACGCCGCAAGGGGTTTGAAAGTTCATCCTTTCAGTCCTTCTGTCCGTACTTGAACACAGTTCAACCAAACATCCAGCAGAGAAACTATCCCCTCGGTTCGGAGGCTCGGTGTCGAATGTCCTAATTAAATTCAATCATCAGTCGACTAGATGACGACACGCGACTCGACTCTCGCCAGATTCACTACCATCCGGCGCGGAGGCAATCCTAATGGGGTTTAATTGTGTGCAAAAGTGCCATCTTGAGGAGCAAACTCACCGCCGGCCGCACGGCTCATCGATTTCCGAAGGCTAGAATATAAATCCTGTCTCCTCTAACCAAATCGTAATTATTGCTATTTAGATTATCTCGGTTTATTGAAAAGCGCGGTCGCTGGATAATGTAAGCAAATTATTGCTGATCTACATTATTTATTGCCAGCGGTAGCAAAAATGCGCCCTCCATTAATGGCCCGGCAATCAGCTCCGAAAATTGTGCGAACAATTATCACAACTTCTGCTTTCTATCTCTTACTCCGTCGGCCGTAGAACAACTGAAATCAATTAAGGCTGTCATATTGTTCCCCTGTTCCCGCCATAAATCCTGTGCGCGCTTGGCCTCCCGAGGGGCCGAATTGATTCTCCCCCCGTGGTAGTGTCCATTAGTCCGAGCGGGGGGCGGTGAGAAGCGAAAGAGGAACAGGGAAAAAAAAGAAGTGGGTCATATCTGTGATATAACCGCAAGGTGAACGTAGGACTATCGTTGGCTCGGTAATTTATTTATTTATTTGAAATTGCATCTGAATCAATTTTAAATGAATGAATGAATATTTTGAAAGATGCTGAAAATTTTCTTGTTAGTTTGTGGTTTTATGAGTAAAAATGTGGAATTGTTATTAACATAAAAGTCAACTCTTTCGAACTTGTTGGTGGTTTGAAACGAACCGATGGAATTTGAGTGGCCTTGTTAAAGCAACTGAAGATGTTTGATACATGTTTCACTTTTGTTTTCGTGAGAATAATACGAGGTTTATCATGATCACTCCATGCGCAGAATAGTAACTGAGGGCGCCACTTCACGGTGAAAACGAAATAAAGTCTATATAACCTTGCATAAAATTCGCCATTTTACAATATGGTTATTATTATTATTATTATTATTATTATTAGTCAATTCATCAACAGGCTGCAAAGGCCCTAATGATGTAGCTTAAATCTAAACACGTATAATGCATTACAAAAAAAGTCATCACATAATCACATGGAAAAATGTTCCTTAAAAAAAATAGTGTGTTATATCTATGATATAACCGCAAGGTTCACGTGGAACTACCTTAGCTTAGCAATCATTCGTTTGTATTGATTAAATTCTTGATTGAATGAAATAGTTTCCAAATTCAATTGAGTTCAATATATTTGCTCTGTGAGTGAAAAAAATGAACAAATGCCGTGTAAAGTCAATTCATTTATTGTGATTGATTGTTCTTCGTTACAAGTAAATTTAATGACGGACCTTTTACGTTTGGTATGATGACTAGAACAAAATATATGTACGGAAGAATTATCAAACGTTTGATGAACCAGCCTAAGGCTGAAAATCTTTCCAATAAAGACAAAAAAAAAATTATCAAACGATTATTTTATTTTACATTTCCCTCTGAAGTTTACATCCCAAAAGTGTACATACTTCTCGAATCTCGAATTTGCTTGAAACTGGGAAGTTCATTCGCTTCTAGTGGCTGCACGATTTTCCCAGGTTCCTAAGTTTAGAAGATCATGTTAGGACAGACATATTCCACTCTGCACAAAGGCAAGCGAGGACAAAAGTACTCGCAGTTTGCATTTATTTGCAGAGCCGATTTCCCCAGAAACCTCGGTTTTGAAGTCTGTCCTAGGGAAACACATTTCAATCGGAACAAAAATACCCCCGATTTGTATGAATTCGCAATGCCGATTTCCCCACACTTCATGGATTAAAAGTCTGTGTTAGGGAAACACATTCCAGTCGGAACAAAAATACCCCCGACTTGCATGAATTTGAAATACCGATTTCTCCAGGCACCTTGGTTTAGAAATCTCTATTAGGGAACACATTTCTGTGGGAACAAAAGCTCCCCCTACTTTCGTGTGTTCTTTTTCTTGTTTTTGGCTTTAAGAGGGTTTAAACTTTTCAGTTCACTCGCCTCTAGGCTCTTTCGTGTGTTTGCAATGCCGATTTCGCTGCTTGGTCTTAAAGTCTGTGTTAGGGAACATTTTTCGATGAGAACAAAAGTCCCCCTACTTTCATGTATTTGCAATGCCGATTTCCCCAAGGCTGCTTGGTTTTGATGGCTGTGTTAGGGAAACCGTAAATCGGGCCAATCAAAACGATGCAGTTAGGGCGTTTAGATAACGCCTAATATTTTACAGTTATTCAATTGTAAAAAAACAACATTTTGTTAGTTGCGATAGATGCGTAGAAATATTCCCTATCAAGTGATGCAAACATCTCTCCTATCCAGTACGAAATGTTCGAGCTATAAGCATTCGAAATCTTTCATTTTTTCCTGCATGTTCTGTGTTTAGGTTTTCATTTTACCCTCCATATATTCCGGTTAGACGTAGTCCCACGTCAAAATACTAAATCTCCGACGAAGAAGCGTTCGGGATAGATGAAAGTCGAACAGCCTGGCTATACTGTTAAAAAGTATCTGCAAACCGTTAAATCCACCAAACATGCTATAACTCGTGCGTTGTACGGGCAATCGTAGCATCGCATTATTCCGGAGAACTCGATGTCGAACGTTGATGTTGATGTTTTCCAAGAGAACGGGGCAGTCGATGAGTCCATGTAAAACATCAGCTATCAGCAAAGCTCTGGCTTTGTCTCTACGAACCGACAGAGATAACGACTCTCGTAACTCGGTAGTCGGAAGGGGTCTGTCCATGGCAAACTACGAAGTGCGTATCTCACGAATCGCCGTTGAACTGATTCAATTCTTTCGACGCCGTTGTTATAACGAGGAGTCCAAACTGCTGAACCGTATTCTAATACAGAACGAGTTGGAGAGCAGTAGAGAGATTTAGGACAGTAGATGTCGGTGAAGTTCTTGGCAATCCTGAAGATGAACCCCAGTGTTCTGGACGCTTTATTGACCATGAACAAGACGTGCGGTTTAAATGAGAGTTGCGTGTCCAAAATAACTCCCAGGTCCTTGACTTCGCTGACTCGCTCAATTACCGTGTCAAACAAGACATATTTGTACGATATGTTCTGTCTCGTGCGCGCAAACGAGATAACAGAACATTTAACGGGGTTTACATCCATTCGGTTGAGTACACACCAATCGGCAAAAGCATCCAGCTGTCGTTGAAGGAAGTGACAATTGAGCAGACCCGAAGGTAAATTTTCAAATCATCTGCATATGATAGTCGTGGTCCTTCGATTACCAGATTCACGTCATTGAAGTAGATCAGAAAAATTAACGGACCCAGATGGTTGCCTTGTGGTATCCCGGACGTAGCATCAAAAAGAGAGGATTGGCAATCACCAATAACGACGGCTAGACGAGTTAGTATGAATGAAACCATTGCAGAAGGTTGCTGTTAATCCCAAGCCTGTCCAGTTTAGCGATAGCTATACGGTGGTTCAATTTATCGAAGGCTGCTGTCAAATCAGTGTAGATGGCGTCCGTTTGAGCGTGCTTTATCATACTGTCAGTAATGTAAGAAGTGAGGCACAGCAAATTTGTGGTATTGGAGCGACCTGTCTAGAATCCGTGTTGTTCAATGCTAATGTACTGCTTGCTGAGAGCATCTAGCGGCTCCATAATAACAAGCGCAAATAGTTTTGCCAAAGCACAAAGCGAAGTGATACCACGATAATTGTTAACATCCCGTCTACTTCCTTTTTTATGGACTGGGAACATATGGGATAGCTTCCAACAGGTTGGAAAGACACCGGTGGCCACTGAAAGTTTGAATATGTGGAGCAGCGGGGGCAACAAGTCATTCATGTGCGTTTCAAGGAAAGCAGATGGGATTCCGTTCGGTCCCGGATTAAACGACATTTTGAGCCTTGAGAATAACCTAGAAATTGTGGATACACCAGGACGCAATGTGTACTGTGCTTCGGAAGCCCTGGATCCACCCGACCCAGTCGAGCGATTTGCTGGTTCCTGCAGTCGAAGTCGTCCTGGCCCTGCGGTCGAGGCTGGTGAAAGGGTTTTCCAGCCTGTGTTGACAGGCAAGTATCTTATTATTCACGACGCTCCTTCTCTTGATGCTTCGTCGAATTGCAGCGGAATACCACAGGTCATTGGCGGATTCTCTATTCCCAACGTCGCTGATGCCAACGGTTCAACTGTCCTCCTGTATTACCAAAACCTTGGCGGAATTAACACCTCGTTAGCGAAGTACGTGACTGCTTGCAGCGAGGGCTGCTACGACATCTACGCGTTTACTGAAACATGGCTCAATGACAACTCTATTTCAAGCCAGCTCTTCGATAGTAATTACGCCGTTTTCCGACAAGATCGATCACCCTCCAACAGCAACAAAAGGTCTGGTGGCGGAGTGTTGTTGGCTATTCGTTCTCGCTATAAGTCGCTGTTACTATCCCCTCCCAAAAGCCTGACGGTTGAGCAATTGTGGGTGTCGATCGAAGTGGACGACTCAACGCTTTTCATCTGTGTGGTGTATATTCCTCCGGATCGTGTAAACGACAATATTCTTATCGAAAAGCACTTGTCGTCGCTCGACTGGATTATCTCTCTTATGGGCGCGAAGGACAGTTTGACAATCCTTGGAGATTTCAACTTGCGTGATGTGAGATGGGAGCTCTCACAGCCAGGACGTAGCAGCTGCATCTCGCAACGTTCCTTTCTCATCCTTCTCAAGTGGTCCGTTTGCTATTACGAGAGAAATGGTTATCTCAGCCGGGAGTCAACTGAAAAGTTCGAGGGGTTCCGGTCCTGATGGTATTCCGTCCTTGGTCCTGAAACGCTGCTTGATTGCTCTAGCAACACCTCTAGCCAATACTTTCAATCTCTCCCTGAGGTCGAGTGACTTCCCATCCTGCTGGAAGGAATCTTACGTTTTTCCGATTCACAAAAAGGGTTGCAAAAGGACTGTATCGAACTATCGTGGAATAGCTGCTTTAAGTGCTACGTCGAAACTTCTCGAGCTAATTATTCTCGAAGAATTGGTTCAAAACTTCGCTGTATTGTATTTCGATGGACCAGCATGGTTTCATGTCCAAGCGCTCAACGACTACCAATTTAGTACAGTTCACTTCCTACATCATCCGTGAAATTGAGCAAGGCCATCAAGTAGATGCTATATAAAAAGACCTCTCTGCAGCATTCGATAAAATGAATCACGACATTGCTTTGGCTAAGTATGACAGGTTAGGTGTTCAGAACGACCTGCTTGCTTGGCTTTCTTCTTATTTGACTGGTCGAAGCATGTCTGTCAAAATTGCGGACTATGTTGCTCCTTCCTTCCCCGTGACATCTGGCGTTCCTCAAGGCAGCCATCTAGGGCCATTCCTGTTTCTGCTGTATATGAATGACGTCAACTACATTCTGAAATGCCGCAAGTCGTCGTACGCCGACGACCTCAAGTTGTATCTCGTGATACGGAAACCAAGCGATGCTGTTTTTCTACAGCTGCAATTAGAAGCTTTCGCCGAGTGGTGCCAACTAAACCGCATGTCACTCAATGCATCGAAATGCTCTATAATTTCATTCGGTAGACAACGTGCATTGATTCAACACAACTATGTTCTATCGGGGATAAGCTTGAAACGGGAATCGACGGTCAAGGATCTTGGATTACTACTTGATTCCAAGCTTACATTCAAGGACCATGTCGCCTACGTGGTGTCGAAAGCTTCATCTCAACTCGGGTTCATGTTCCGCTTCGCCAAAGAATTCAAGGATATATATTGCCTTAAGGCTTCGTACTGTTCTTTGGTTCGACCAATACTGGAATATTCGGCTGTAGTGTGGTGCCCATACTACCAAAACGAGGTGAACCGCATCGAAGCAATCCAACGAAAGTTTATCCGATCTTCCTTGGAATGACGTCCACAACTTGCCCAGCTACAAAAGTCGTTGCATGTTAATACACTTGGAATCACTTGAGGCGAGACGTAACATCACGATGGCATGCTTCATTGGTGACCTGCTTCAAGGTAACATCGACTGTACTTCGCTGTTAAGCTGTCTTAACATAAACATCCGCCGCCGTAATTTACGCTCTCACGTTTTCTTATGCGTCCATCCCTCGCGAACAAATTATGGATTTAACGAGCCCATGCGAAGGATGTGCCGTGTCTTCAACAGATACTACGATGTGTTTGACTTTAATGTTTCACGTTGTAGAAACAAGAGTTGTTTCCGTAGAGTTTTTAATTAATATGTGTAGTGTCGTAATTTTCATGTTATTGGGATAACCATTGTATCTGTTGGCAAATGAATAAATATATAAATATGAAGGATGGCTTGGTATAAGTGTTGTAACTTAAATTTTTTCAACTAGATAAACGACGAGTAGCATGTGTTGCGCTAAAAATACTGCAAATCCTTCTTGTATCGGCCCTTACATTATCAATGATATAATCCTGCTTAATGTGATATCGATTTCATCACCATTATCCACAGTATTCATAACCTGTATCCATTATCAAACTCAAAATTTTCGAAGATTTTCAACGATTTTGATCCAATCGCGTGTTGAAATCATCGTAAATATACAAAGCCCTAACTTTCTTACCATATACTGAAGACATTAAATGGTTGAAATTAATCTAAATAGAAATAAAATGAATAATCACGACCGAATTTTGCTTTTCAGTGCATAGAATAAACAAACATCATCTTTTTTGTGGTTTGGAACTCTAATGTAGGTGTCGCATGGGCTGATTCAGCTTTGTGTAAATTCGTCAATTGGATTACATCACGGTTCCGCTATGGTTTCCCAAACACTAATGCAATCGAGCAAAAGAAGTTGCAGCTTGCATGTATTCGCTATGACGGTTTCTCTAGGTGCCTAGATTTTGCGTCCGTGTTCGGGAACACATTGCGATGACCAATCATCATCAATGAGCAATGATGATTTCAATAGCTTGCTTTCAAAGCAATTTTTAAGCTATTGAAACGATTTGTTGGACCAACAAGTGACAATCATATAACTTGTTGACATTTTTTCTTTCGGATGAAGTGATTATTATACCGCTCCATTCAGCCAGTAAAGAGGTATTAACGTGCAAAACCTTGCACTCCAGCGTCACTTTCTCGTTTCCGAAACTTTGAACTTACACCCCGGTACAGAAATGAAAGACGTAGTCCTACGACAAAAAACAGGAAGTGGGATATATCTATGGTATAACCGCAAGGGTGACGTAGGACTATCGTTGATTTAGAGATCATTTGTTTGAAGTTGAATCTGAATTCATTCTGAATGAATGAATATTTGGAGAACTTCGAAAACGAGAGCGTTACGTTGGAGGCACAAGGTTTTATGCATCCAATATTGGATACGGAAATATCCTACTGATGGGGAAGAATAATCTTCAGAAGCTATCCTGTTAATTGCGATTGATTGATAAATCTCAAAACCAAATGTATTTGGTCACATTGTTACATGGATAGAAAACATTCAAATAAACTCTTTCACATGAAAGTATTTTTAAATTCCCAGAGGAACTGGCAGATTATTTTCCGGATCTTTCTCGATGCTGAATGGCATCCAAACGGAAAGAATTCCGTGCGTGTATGTGTGTGTGTAGCGGCTGCTTCGATGGTCGCCTTCTCTTCTCCTGAAAGATAGGCTTCTCTGTGCTCCCTCACAGTTTCAAACAAACTGCCTGTCTTGTCTTGTCGATGTCCTCACGAAAAATGAATGCATCTCACCACCAGAATATCGCTTAAGTATGCTTTTTGTGCGTGATTGAATCGAGAGATTTGGTTTACGATGGCAATTTGGAAGGCAAACTAGAGGGGAATGATATCTCTGAGCTCAACTTTCGGCGACTGAGCAATAATCGACTGCGGGCGCATACAATATTGGATATCGAAATATCCTACTGATGGGGAAGAATAATCTTCAGAAGCTATCCTGTTAATTGCGATTGCTTGAAAAATCACAAAACCAAATGTATTTGATCACAGTGTTACATGGATAGAAAACATTAAAATAAACTCTTTCACATGAATGTAATTTTAAATTCCCAGAGGAACTGGCAGATTATTTTCAGTAACGATTAGAAATTTCCACATTTTCCTCGATACTGGAAGCCTACCAGTGGTTAATGCTAACTCGATAACCATCTGTTAATAGCACTTGATTGAAACATATTTGGTCACAGTGTTACATGGATAGAAAACATTCAAATAAACTCTTTCACATGAATGTATTTTTAAATTCCCAGAGGAACTGGCAGATTATTTTCCGGATCTTTCTCGATGCTGAATGACATCCAAACGGAAAGAATTCCGCGCGTGTATGTGTGTGTGTGTGTAGCGGCTGCTTCGAGATCTTCCCGGGGAACCGTTTGTGGCATCACTCTCCTCCTGATGGATTCCCTTCTGGCCTAAGGTGCACAAACAGGCTCTTGGTGACACCGTTCATCTGCGCTTTCATGATAAACGAAGAGCTTCACCACAACAGCGACAACATGCTCCAATCGCTGTTCAATTAGAACTGAGTGGATTTCCGAGCGGCGCTCGCTTATATACCGATTGGTGATTTCAATAGCCTGTTTTGAAAGCAATTTTAAGACTATTGAAACAAGTTTTAGGATCAGAAAGTAACAAGTATAGAACGCGTATACATTTTATCTTTCGAATGAAGTGTTTATCAAACCATTTCGTTCAGTTGTTTAGGAGCTATTAACGCTCAAAATCTCGATCTCCGGCGTAACGCTTTCGTTTTCGAAACTTTGATTTTACACCCCGGTATAGAAATGAAAGACGTAGTCCTACGTCAAAAATTGCCGTGCAACAGGAAGCAACCACGAACAATTTCACCCCCCGCCGGATTTTGCGTATCGTTCCAGAAATAAGCTTCCGTCGTTGCCGATCATCATTATCTTAATCACTGGCTGCTATTATCAGTGTTACACGGCAAGTGAGATAAAGCTACCCGCGACCACTGGGGCCAGAATGAACAGACAGACATACTGCCAGGACTGCAGGACGGCGAATAACGAGATTCGAAATGTCCTGGATGTGAAGCTCTCGTTATTGGGGTGACTCCAAAACGCGGTGAACTCGCTCATCGCTGAAGAAAATTTGATGCGAAAATTCAGCATTTTGCTGCTGTTGTTCGTTCACCCAATCGACGTATGCCCGACGCATTCCATGGTCACCACGCTCTAATTTTTGTACCAGTTGGACTTTATATGGATGTAGGTGCAAGTCCAAATGCAAAATTCGCCACAATGATGTGGTTGACAAGCTCCACACTGGCAGCAACAGCAGCAATATATTCGGCCGAACGCACATTACGATGATGCACAGGTTTCACAATATCCGCTACGGATCCAGTTTGTTCGAATTTACGCACTACATTAGCGATTGTGTGCTCTGTAGGCCGTCCATGACGACCAAAATCCGTCCGTAATGCTCGAAAAACATTTGCCGGTTTTTCATCATTTTTATAGTATAATTTAACAAAATTAACACGTTGTGCGATGCTAAAACGATCCATATTGTAAAATTGCAGACATTCAACTAACGATATGACGCTTTGGTTGACAGTTATGTCAAACGGTTGTCAGCGCAGGGCTGTATACTTTCGGAAGCCCGAAATGGAAAACCCTGTATATATATTAGGCTGTCAAAAAAGTCCTGCGGTATTTTTTTGAATTTTCATTTGTTCATAAAATTAGTTACAATCATCTGTTTTAAGTCAAATATGCGCCGTTTTGTTCGATGGCTTGTTCCCAACGAGATGCCAACTTCATAATACCCCTGTTATAGAAGCTCGCTTCCTTATTGGCAAAAAACTCGGATAGCCAATTTTCACAGGCCTCTTTTGTGGCTAACTTCTGACTACCTAGCTCGTTCACCATGGACAAAAACAGGTGGTAGTCACTTGGTGCAAGGTCCGGACTATACGGCGGATGCAAAAGAACCTCCCATCCGAGCTCCCGGAGCTTCTGGCGCGTCACCAAAGAAGTGTGTGGCCTGGCGGTGTCCTGATGGAAGACAATGCGACCTCTGTTTATCCAAGATGGCCTCTTCTTCATGAGTGCTACCTTCAAGCGGTCCAGTTGTTGGCAGTACAGGTCCGAATTGAGCGTTTGGCCATAGGGAAGCAGCTCATAATAGATTATTCCTTGACAATCCCACCAAACACACAGCAGAACCTTCCTGGCCGTTAATGAGGGCTTGGCCACCGTCTGAGCCGCTTCAGCGGGCTTCGACCACGACCGTTTGCGCTTCACGTTGTCGTAAGTGACCCACTTTTCATCGCCAGTCACCATCCGCTTCAGAAACGGGTCGATTTTGTTGCGATTCAGCAGCGATTCACATGCGTCGATACGGTCAAAGATGTTTTTTTGCGTCAACGTGTGTGGCACCCATACATCGAGCTTCTTTGTGAATCCAAGCTTCTTCAAATGGTTAAAAACGGTTTGATGACTTATCCCCAGCTCTTGGCCGATGCTACGGCTGCTACTATGCCGGTCTTTCTCGGCTAATTCAGCGATTTTGTCACGTGTAGGGATTGCATTACCGTGCCAAAATTTCAATAACCGGTTACTCGGTAATGAAAATTTCATTACCGGTAAAACCGGTAAATCACCGGTAAACAAAATACTTTGAAATGAATCCATTCCATGGCTTTTATTGTTACTAATTAGATAACAAACAAACAAAACATTTAGCAAGTTTTTGCTACTCAGTTTTTTGGCTAAAATAATACTTGAGGACACTAAGGATGTTAATTGTGTCGTCTCCTAATCTAGATCGAATCTTATTAACGAAATTTCCAGAAGCGGAGAAGGCACGTTCAGAGTCCACTGATGTTGGGCGTACAGTACGAAGAGCATCAAATACAATCGTCATGTATTTGCCTCTGATGTTCTCTGCGTCGTAGTAGGAAAACTCTTGTCTGAGGGTCTTCATCAATACGTTTGTAGACGTTGTGTTGGAGCTGGACGTTAAAACCTTTGACTGTTGCAATCGTCGTTCCAGTTTTTCCTTGATGCTCAAATTTTCTGCAGGTTCTGCATCGTCCAGTGGCTTTTCCTCCTGCTGTTTACCAGCTACTGAATCAATACCATCTTGGTCAAATTTCATCAGGTCACGCACAATCTCAAATGCCTGCTTGATCATTGTAGTCCGTGACGTTTGATAGAGAACGCCAAAGTCACCATTAGCTGTGTCACCACCACGAGCAGAATGATTATTCATATATGCGAACAAATCTGCATATACGAAACGTCTTTCTGTAATCCTTTCAATCAGGGCTTCAAGCAGCTGCTTCGAAATTTCTGATGGTTGATCCGATACCTGTTCTAGCATAAATTGCAATCCGACGTCAGCTTCGTAAAGAGTGCAATTCTTCCGGCATAGCAGTTCAACGGCGACCAGAACTGGTTCGAGGGCATCAACCAATTCCTTTATCGCTGTCAGTTCTTGATCGCTGAAGCTTATATTGTGCTTCGTTTTCAGATCGAGTATCGATTTTTGAACTGAAGTTCGGAGGTAGTAGAATCGGCGCAACATTGCCAGAAGACTGTTCCATCTAGTTTTGCAATCAAGGAGCAAACAAATATCCTTCCCGTGGTCCGCGGTGACATGCTTCTGGAGAACTTCGTCGTTTTTAACCGGAGATTTTCTGAAGAGCTTCACCGTTTTTCGTACTTTTTGGATTGTTAGACAGTATTCGGGCTTAATGATACATTCATCGGTTTCCTCACTGTTGATCGCGAAAAAATCGGTGATATCATCATTATCGTCGTCATTTTCTGTGTCCGACCCGTTATAATCGGCAAAATCTGCATTGAACGGAAAATTTATTTATGTTTTATCATTTAATTTATTTTTTACAATTATTACCTGAATACGAAGTTGAATTGGATTTTTGATACAACACGTCTGTGACCGCTAGATGAACGCCATGCGCGAGACAAACTTGATGCGCAGCTGGTATGAGGCTTCCAACTTTTTTCATGACGGACGCCCCATCAGTCGTGACACCCATTATGTCCTTTGTTGTCGATATTCCATATTGGGATGTTTTCTCAGAAAGTAAGGTAACACACCGTTCCGCGTTCATTGAGCCTTCAACACGTTGCAGACCGAGGTTCCAAGTTTTATCGGCCGAATGAGCATTCACGTTCATGTAACGCCGATTTCTAATCGAAGTCCATTCGTCGAAGGTTAGGCTTAATTTTCCCCCGTCCTTTTTGATATTTTCAAACTCTTTCCGATACTCGATGACGACTGTTTCGAAAAATGTCTTGACTCGTTGGCGAATTCCATTGCTGGTTCGAGGAATGTCCGAAAACCCACGAGCTACCAGCCCTTGCCTGATGTCTTCCGAATTGCAAATAGTGCTGAACGGTATTCCATCTTTAGCTGCCAATCTAGCTAGAACAGCATCCAAAGGGCTTGACTTGAAGAAATATCGGATGATACTCCTCTTCTTGGCTTCGGGTCCGGATGTTGATGGAACTTCTTTAGACGGTTCCGGAATGGCAGATGCAGGTCGTTTGTCCAGTAGTATTCCATGTTTCAATCGGAGATGAGCTTTACATCCACTTGTGCTTGAGCCTTCACACTTGATGATTTTATCACACTTGACACATTTTGCAATCCCTCTGTTCTGTTTACCTCGTAAAAAGTACTTCCATACTGAGGTTTCCGACAATCCTGCCTTCACTTTTCCTTCAAAATCCATTTTATCTAACAAAACTTGTTTCGTTCTAACCAAAATCTCGTGCGTGTTAAAAAAAAACAAATGAATGAATTCACAACAATCGATGTTTTTTCGGTATGAAAGCGGTGAGACAGGCACAATGTTGATTCATCATCTCTTTCATTCGTATGCTGCTGGTGATATGTCACGTCAAGCACTCATTCATGTATACAGCGAATGGAAACGATGGAAACGAGAAAGACAGAGAAAGACTTTTGTGCCTCTAGCCATGTTTACATGTAAGTGTCGATATCTTCTCCCGTATGGGTATCGACACTGACGCAGCCGTTGTGTTTTCCCGATCTTATTTAGATTCTCGAGTAAAATTTTAAAGCGGCATAAAGGCAAATATTATTTATGGTGAAAAAATAAAAATTACCGAAATAACCGGTTGTTGATTGTAAAATTACCGGTAATTCGGTAATGAAAAATGGTCCGGTATTACCGGTAAAACCGGTAACGGTAAAACCGGTTAACAATCCCTAGTCACGTGGCGCATCTTCGACGACCTCTACACACCAGAACGAAAACGTTGAAACCATCGTTGTGCGGTGGAAATGGAAACTGTATCGGGTCCATAAACTGTACAAATTTTATTGGCAGCTTGAGATGCATTTTTGCCTTTGTCATAGTAGTACTGTAAAATATGTCGGATTTTCTCTTTATTTTGCTCCATATTTACTTATAGTGTCGTATTATATATATATATATATATATATATATATATATATATATATATATATATATATATATATATAATAATAAAAAGGAAAAAAAAAATCTTTTTAAGTTAAATGGTTTAAGGTATTTTGTTACAGCGGCCATCTTGGTTTTGAATTTTCCTAAATAGCTGTGATCTACTGGTCCAGCCCTTTCTCTTGATACCCAATTTGATGCGGTTCATTTTGAGAAAATATGTAATCCGCCATTTTGTGGTGGCAGCCATCTTAGATTTGTCTTTTTTTTAAATAAATAACTGTGTTCTACTAGTTAAGCTATTTTATTTGATACCAATATTGATGGGGTTTTGAGAAAATATGTAATCCGCCATTTTGTGGTGGCGGTCAACAGGAAGGGGTTCAAATTTCTATTAATATCGTAAAGCGCTACAGACAAACATGTTACAAACATACAAACATACAAACATACAAACATACAAACATACAAACATACAAACATACAAACATACAGACATACAAAAATACAAACATACAAACATACAAACATACAAATTACAGGGCAATAAAACCGTTTGAAAATAGATTTCTGTTCGTCTGTCTGATTCTTACGAACTCGGAAACTACTGAACCGATCGACGTGGAAATTTGTATGTAAGGGTTTTTGGGCCCGAGGAAGGTTTTTATGATAGTTCGAGACCCTTCCCCCTCTTTAAGAGGGGACTGCCATACAAATGAAACACAAATTTGTTTATAATTCAAGAATTATTCGAGCAAACGAACACAAATTTGGCATGTGGACGTTTCAGGGCGCAATAAATGTTTCTATGGTGGTTAAACACTCAACCCCCTCTCCTAGGGGGGCTGCCACACAAATGAAACACAAATTTCTGTATAACTCGAGAATTAATCGAGCAAATGGAGCCAAATTTGGCATGCAAAGGTTTTAGGGGACACGAAACGTTTCTATGGTGAATAGACACTGCTTCCCTCTCTCTGAGGGGGGAGACTGCCATAGAAATGAAGCATACATTTTCCATAATTAAGGACTAATCAAGCAAACGAAACCAAATTTGGCATGTGGAGGTTTTAGGGAGCAAAAAATGTTTTTATGGTGCTTTGATACTTCCTCTTTCCCCCTCTCTAGAGAAAGGGGGAGAGTGCTGAACAACTTGAGAACCGATCAAACAAATGGAATCAAACTTAGCATATAGAGGTTTTAGGGATCGATAAACGTTTCTCTGGTGGTTCGACACTCTTCCCCTCTCTCCAAGGGGAGGCTGCCATACACAAATTTCTGCATAACTCGAGAACTCATAAAGAAAATGGAGCCAAATTTGGAATGTGAGGGTTTTTGGGTACGAAAAATGTTTCTATGATGGTATGACATCCCTCCCTTCTATGCAATAGAGAGGGGGTTCCATAAAAATAATACCCATATTCCAACCAAACATGACAATTGAAAAATTTCTGAAAACTCCGAAGGAAAATGGGAAAATTCGAAAAATTAAATTCGCATGTCAGCTAGTTTACTATAAAAAAGACAATAAATTACAATTTTTTTTCAATATCTCGAGAATGGCTGCATTTAGAAGGAGATTGATAATGAGCTTTTCTTGCTTCAAATCACATCAGGATTCATAATTTGTGGCTAATGATGATTGTTAACAAACAAAAATTCGAAGATTCAAAAAATCATAAAAATTCATTGTTCCACAAAGTTCGTCAAAAATATTTTTACCATCTTGAACTGATTTTCAAAAATTTTTCATAACTTCTATTTTATATGAAAAAAATTTAAAAGAATGTAAAAGTATACATTTTAAATATTGCAAATTGAAGGTTTTTTTGTAAATAAAAAGAAATCTATTTTTTTTCTCAGTTTATATTTTTTCACGTTTTAACATCAATACTCTATAACTTTTTCTAAGACACCATTTCGGTACGACTCATAGTTTTTGAGATATAAATTATCGAAAATTTCTCTTACTAAAATTGATACGCCCTTTTCAAAAGTTGCACTCGAGTCCAAAAATTTCCAATTGCTGTGAAAAATGCATATTGCCTTCAGCCCAAACGGAATATAAACTTTCATTCGAATCAAAAATACTCATGTTTTGTCATTTGTCGATTTCATTTGGAATTGCTCATAGTGGTTCTCAGGTTTTCGTGAAAAGTGGTATATTTGTTCTTTATTGCAAAATATTAAACCCGTATTTTTTTATTCTGTTTACTAGGGTGAACTTTTCTATTTTAGGGTGGTCTAAAAATCACTATTTTCTCCATTTTTTTTTCCAAAAATCCATCGAGTAATTTTGAAAAATCATAAATCAAGAAGAGAAAATAACGTCTCTCTGATTTTTGGATGTGCTATTAAAAAATCCTCAGCTTTCAAGGAAAAATATGAAAACATATAGCGTCCTTGGTCCCGAGACCATGTAAACTATAAAAAAACAAATTCAATCAATAATTCCAAGATCAAAACACTATTTTTTAAGTATGATATTTTTCCAAAAAAAGACTAGCGTATTGGCTTAAGTTTGGTATATCGATCATGTGAATCGGTTCAATAGCTCAAAAAATATGAATTTTAGAAAAGTAATTTTTGAAAAAAAGTATAAAATATTGATTTTTCAGACCACCTCAAAATGGAAATGGTCACCCTAGTGAAAAAATAAAAAAAACGGGTCTAGTATTTCGCGATAAAGAACAAATATTCCACTTTTCATAAAAATCTAAGAACCACCATATCGGTTTGGCATGGAATGGCTGAAATTTTTTTTATTTTCAAAATTCAATTCTAAACTGTTTTAACAGTTTATTCTTATTTGTTTAGTGTGACTCTACATCATAAACCTAATCTCAATCAGACAGAATTTTTTCGAATTATGTTTCAAAAATAACTTCTGTAGTAGTCATCACCACGTATTCGAGAATGAAATCCGAGAGGGTCGTGATGAACCACTCCCCGTTGAATTGTTCCATAGTCAACCATTCTTGCAGTGAGAAGTTTTACAAAGCGTTAATGTTCAAATGCGATAATGTTTATTTACAGATGTTTTCTCCCGAGAAAAACATGCAAACGCTATCGCGGTTATGTCAGTGTCTACTTATTGTTCGCTCAGAAATCTAATGCGACAGCCCCTTCCACCTCTCACGCATGATTTACGACAGTTCCCCTCTAATTATTTGTGATTCTCGAGCCAGTTTGCCGCATGCCAAATATTTAGACTTTTGTGATTTAGTCCAACTGATTCCGCGAAACGCCATACTTTTCGCTCGCGAACCACCCCTGTCGCGTTGATATTGATCTTGACAGGCTCAAACGTTGGAGAAAAAAAAACAACCCAAACGAAACAAATACTCTCGCTGTTCTGCGTGCGATTTCCGCATCGCAAATCCCACATAATCTCGGCAGTGTTCCGCTCCGTCAAATCCCCGTATTTGGCAGCCATCCCCACAAATGAATATCCTCCCCTATTTTTATTTTCTCTCCAGCAGAGTTGTTAGGTGTAATTTTTATGCCCCATTCGAAACTGCAGCAAACTCCCGTTGTGTTTGTGGGTTTGTGTGGGGGCGAAGTTATTTATATACACGTAGTTTTTATCAGATGCCTGGCTTCATTCACGTCAAAAAAAATCAAAGAATCTAAGCTCGTTTCGTGTGTCCTTGGGGATAAAGCTGTGTGAGATATAACCTACTTCCGCAGTGTGGAGATCTTTCCGCTTCGCTACATGAAAGCAAATTGTCCCGAAAATGATACCGACAATTAATTGAAAACAAGATTCGTTTCCTTTGTTTCCGATATGTCGGATGCTTTCTTTTGGGGATTTTTTTTCCCTCTCTTACATCATTTCCGCCCTGGATGAGATGCGGGAAGCGAAAAGAAGGAGACGCCCGATCCGAAGTCGCTTCTGACGAGACGCGCAATCAGCGGGAGACTCCCCCTCTCACAGGCTTCCGCAGCAATATTCCGGGCGTCCCATGTTCGTATTGTTTCAGGATAATAATCACGGACTCGGTTTGGAAGCGGGAACTTTTGCAACAAAGCCCGCAAGCGACGTGGAACAAGTAATCCCTCCGGAAGTGATAAACAAAATTACATTTCGCAGTTGATATTCGTTTTGGAATAAGAATCTGCGGCGACCATCAGTGTACGATTTAAATGCTCAAGAAACATATTTCGTTAAATATAGAAACGTTTCCGCGCTCCATATGCTGCCGCAATAAAACTCACCCAACCTAATCGATACGACCTGTTCCGAGTTGGAACAAGTTAAAAATCAAGTCATAAAATCTCAGCACAGCTTGTATCTCAACCCACCCGGGGGAAATTGATAGCCTCGTGTGGCGGGGGGAGATTGGTCCCCCACCTCAAAAACGCAAAATGAAAGAGGTGATACTTCCTCAAATGACGGATGGAAGGACCCAACGATTTGCATTGCGCTCTTTACGTACGCTACACGTCTATGCTTCTCCCGGGGTAATGTGCCGGAAAAAGGCAGCAGATGAACGAGCAATCATTTATCACACACGAAACTGCCATTAAATTTACGAAAACTTCGATCATTTCAAGGGCAAGTGGTGCTCTCTTCCGGTCTCTTCGGGTCGGGGACTAGCAGCACAAATTGATTGCACCACAAATGTTGAGAAAAAGAAAAAAATGAGAGCGGATTGTGCGGAGCCATCAAATTGAAACGGAAAGAGCCAAACAATGTTTCACCAGTCTTGATATGTTGCGAAAAATATTCAAACTGAGAAGCGAATTAAGAGGGAAGCGAATGGAACTCGGGATGTGTCTTGGAAAGTACGCATCGGTACATGAAACCGGGAAAATAACTCGCAGAATTGAACAAATAGCTAACATTAATGAAATTCTATTTTCCGTCAGTTTATTTCGCCTTTTGATCTACAAATTCTTCCACCCATATTGGCTTGAGTGAAAAGTAATTTTGTTTCGCATTATGAGCAAACGTTTTCAAACAATGTTTGCTTGCCTCAATTACCTTTTGTGATCCCGCACAGCAGATGAGATTCTTTCATGAATTTTCATGTTGAGCGAATGAGCGAATTATTACTCCTAGTTTATTACGAGGACTACTGACGGCTTTCGGGAGTACCGAGAATTGATTTAATTAATTTTATTCAATGTGAAAATCTTATGAAGGTAACAGTTCGGCTAAAAAGTTCATGAGGTTGACGTCTAGATGGCACCTCTTGCAAAAATCTACTCGACCATCAGAAAGCACCATCTTTCAATGGATACGTGTCAAAATTTGGCAGCAATCGGTCGATTGGTTCGTGAGTTTTAGCATTGAGAGTGAAGCAACTTTTGTTATTGTGAAATGGAATAATTCCAAATCAATGAAAACGATGACAAAATTGCTTAAATTGGGCTTAGAATTGCTTCCGCATCCACCGTATTCACCAGATCTGGCCCCCAGCGATTTTTTTCTGTTCGCAGACCTGAAGAGAATGCTCTCTGGCAAAAAAATTAAGACGATGATGCAGTGATTACCGAAACTGAGGCCCATTTTGAAAAAAACGAAAAAGTAGGGTAGGGCGGGGCTAGTTGGTCATAGGGGTAAGTTTGTCAGTGACGGTATCTTGGAATCTGAGCGTCCAAAAAATTAGCGATCTATTGATGAAGAATAGTGAATTGCTGATGCAAAAAAATAAGCAAATTGGAAGAACTTTTTATAAGGTAGGATAAAAAATACGGACATGGTTCCGTTTTGCCAAAACATTTTTTTTTATCTGTATTATAGTGACTTTCAACTCATTTGGCTGGTTCGTCACGTTTACTTCCATTTTTGGAAGAATGTCGGGAGTGAGAATTGAACTCGTGACCTTCAGCGTGAGAGGCATGAATGTTACCCCTATGCAAAATCGCCTCTTCGATTTTGCCAAAAATCATTCATGGTGTGCGCCATATAAAATGTGTTTTAAACTGGTTAATAACCATGAAAAAAATCGGCTCAAACGTACAGCAAAGGTTTATTGTACATATCAGCTTTAAGGGTCAATGAAAATGGCTTATAAAATTATTGACGTAGGACTACGTCTTTCATTTCTATACCGGGGTGTAAAATCAAAGTTTCGAAAACGAAAGCGTTACGCCGGAGACCGAGATTTTGAGCGTTAATAGCTCCTAAACAACTGAACGAAATGGTATGATAAACACTTCATTCGAAAGGTAAAATGTCTACGCGTTCTATACTTGTAACTTTTTGATCCAAAAACTTGTTTCAATAGTCTTAAAATTGCTTTCAAAACAGGCTATTGAAATCACCAATCGGTATATAAGCGAGCGCCGCTCGGAAATCCACTCAGTTCTAATTGAACAGCGATTGGAGCATGTTGTCGCTGTTGTGGTGAAGCTCTTCGTTTATCATGAAAGCGCGGATGAACGGTGTCACCAAGAGCCTGTTTGTGCACCCTAGGCCAGAAGGGAATCCATCAGGAGGAGAGTGATACCACCAACGGTTCCCCGGGAAGACATCGCTACACACACATACCCGCGCGGAATTCTTTCCGTTTGGATGCCATTCAGCATCGAGAAAGTTCCAGAAAGATCTAATCTTTTCTGGAAAACAATCTGCCAGTTCCTCTGGGAATTTAAAAATACATTCATGTGAAAGAGTTTATTTTAATGTTTTCTAACCATATAACACAGCGATCAAATGCATTTGATTTTGTAATTTTTCAACCAAGTGTAATTAGCAGGAAAGCTTCTGAAGATTATTGTTCCCCATCAGTAGGATATTTCCGTATCCAATATTGTATGCGTACGCAATCGATTATTGCTCAGTCGCCGAAAGTTTCGAGCTCAGAGTTCATTCCCCTCTAGTTTGCCTTCCAAATTGCCATCGTAAACCACGCCTTCTCTCGATTCAATCACGCACAAAAAGCATACTTAAGCGATATTCCGGTGGTGAGACACATTCATTTTTCGTGAGGACATCGACAAGACAACATCGTTGCCTAACGTGCTGGAGGAGGTGGACGGCGAAGGATCGACACATACACGCGCAGAATTCTTTCCGTTTGGATGCCATTCAGCATCGAGAAAGTTCCGGAAAGATCTAATCATTGCTGGAAAATAATCTGCCAGTTCCTCTGGGAATTTAAAAATACATCCATGTGAAAGAGTTTATAGTCCCCTCTGGGCTGGTTTTATTGTGGCTCTTCAGTGGGCCAGAGGCGAATGAACTGCAAAGTTTAATGCCTCTTAAAAACAAAGAAAGAAGAAGAAGAAGAGTTTATTTGAATGATTTATATCCATGTAACACTGACCAAATATGTTTCAAGCAAGTGCTATTAACAGATGGTTATCGAATTAGCATTAACCACTGGTGGGCTTCCAGTATCGAGGAAAATGTGGAAATATCTAATCGTTACTGAAAATAATCTGCCAGTTCCTCTGGGAATTTAAAATTACATTCATGTGAAAGAGTTTATTTGAATGTTTTCTATCCATGTAACACTGTGACCAAATACATTTGGTTTTGTGATTTTTCAATCAATCGCAATTAACAGGATAGCTTCTGATAGCCAAATTTCCATCGTAAACCACGCCTTCTCTCGATTCAATCACACACAAAAAGCATACTTAAGCGATATTCTGGTGGTGAGACGCATTCATTTTTCGTGAGGACATCGACAAGACAACATTGTTGCTGAGGGTGCTGGACAGCGAAGGATCGAGATCTGCCCTGAAACGCAAGCAGTTTGTTTGAAACTGTGAGGGAGCACAGAGAAGCCGATCCTTCAGGAGAAGATAAGGTGACCATCGAAGCAGCCGCTACACACACACTTACACGCACGGAATTCTTTCCGTTTGGATGCCATTCAGCATCGAGAAAGATCCGGAAAATAATCTGCCAGTTCCTTTGGGAATTTAAAAATACATTCATGTGAAAGAGTTTATTTGAATGTTTTCTATCCATGTAACTCTGTGACCAAATATGTTTCGATCAAGTGCTATTAACAGATGGTTATCGAGTTAGCATCAACCACTGGGCTTCCAGTATCGAGGAAAATGTGGAAATGTCTAATCGTTGCTGGAAAATAATCTGCCAGTTCCCCTTGGAATTGAAAATTACATTCAAGCGTTAGAGTTTATTTTAATGTTTTCTATCCATAAAATATCCATATAATACATTTGGGTTTGTGATTTGTCAATCAAGTACAGTTAGCAGGAAAGCTTCTGAAGATTATTCTTCAGAACAAGGTTTTTCGTATCCTATATTGGATTCATAAAACCTTGTGCCTCCAACGTAACGCTCTCGCTTTCGAAGTTCTCCAAATATTCATTCATTCAGAATGAATTCAGATTCAACTTCAAACAAATGATCTCTAAATCAACGATAGTCCTACGTCACCCTTGCGGTTCTACCATGGATATAACCCACTTCCTGTTTTTTTATTGAATTTCTTGTTCACATATGGAGGGGCAGTTGGTCACACAAATTGCTCGTTTGAGAGCATATAAAATTTTCAAGTATGCTGTGTTTCATTACGCAAGCTATAAACAAATATAGAAAGCATATGTTTTACTGCTAAACCTAGTGTATTTGAAACGAGACAACCACCACACAAACCACATGCAATTGACGAATTTACGCAAAGCTGAATCAGCTCATGCGACACCTACATTAGAGTTCAGAACCACAAACGTGAGGGTGTTTGTCTATTTTACGCTCTGAAAAGCGATATTCGATTGTGATTATTCTTTTTATTTCAATTTAGATTCATTTCAGCCAGCCATTAAATGTCGTCAGTATATGGTAAGAAAGTTGGAGTTTTTTATATTTACGATGGTTTCAACACGCGATTTGACCAAAGTTATAGATAATCTTCGAAAATTTTAAGTTTAATAATGCATACCGGTTATTGATACTATGGATAATTGCGATGAAATCGATATCATATCAAATTGGCTGATATCATTGATTAAGTAGGGGCCGATACGAGAAGGATTTGCAGTATTTTTAGTGCAAAACACGCTGTTCATCGTTTAAGAAAGAATACATGAAACCGGGAAATTTGAAGGAAAATTCGGATTTTTCTAACAAATTTAAATGAATTTCATATTAAAAAAACAAAACATCATCACTTTACTCGCTTCGCCATCTGGTTGTAAATCCAACATAAATTCGTCAATTGGCGATCGTACAAATCTACACCTAGGCGGCGCTGCGGTGAAAGTGATGATGGTTTTAAATTTTGCAGTGTGAGTTTATGGAAGTTAATGGAAGTTATGTGTAGTTATTTCCATAAATCACAATGTTATAGTCATAAAAGATTATTTGATTGAGATTAGTTTGTAAGAAATTTAACTCTGCGCAATTTTATATATAACATGTTATTTTCTTACTTCTTTCAGTAGTGAAAATTGTATAAATGTTGACAATGGTTGAATCAAAAAAGAAAATTCGAGAGCACAATCAAAAACAAGTGGAAAAATGCATGTTTCCTACATGTGAGAACTCCCTTCGAAATACCGGAAGTAAAATATACGTGATTTGTTTTTGAGTTTTAGGTTACCTTGTCATCATTTTCTTAGTTCAAAAACAAAATCCAGATGTCTCACCGATCGTTTACGTTTTGCGTTGAATCGCTAATATAATTGTCATACAGTGGAACCCCGATTATCCGCGGAATAGTCGGGCTAGCTCACCGCGGATCACGAAAATCGCGGATAACACAACAAATGACTAAAAATGAGGTGCAAACACAAAAAAAAACAGTTATTTCAGTATGGAAACAATGTTTTATCGATACAGAAGTCATTGAACTATCCATCTGTAAGGGCGTGTACACCAGTAGTCAAATAATGTGAAAGTCATGACCAAAACAGAAGAACAAAAACATACCACTCATTGTCAAATTTAGGGTAGGTTCATATCGAGATGAAAAATAGAAGGTGGGAAGATTCACGGGTTTTAGTTGTATTGAAATTTGATTGTGTTAGTGGCCAGGAAGATAGGAAGTTCACATACCAGGTATACCAGTCAGTTACTCAAATGGTACAAAATCGAATGTGTCTACGAATAACGTTGAAAGAGGATGTACAGAAGCTAATTAGAGATTTCCAAATCATATTTTTCGAATTCTGAACAAAAAATAACAGAACATATCATAAAATGTTATAAAATTTTTAATTTTTCTTTGATTTCAGAAATAGTATTCTAATGTTTACTATGTTTGGATTCTAGAGCAACTTCATGGAAGTTTGACTTTTGACAGCAATTGGAATTACTTTTTTCACAATTAGATTGCTGAAAACTTCAGTTGTCTAAAACTAAGGCTCAAGCGGAAAACTTTTCGTCTCAATCTAAGTCATACGGGGTCAATTAAATTTATTTTTCAAGTTGATTTTACATGAAAAAAAACTTGAAACCTTTTTTAACATGCACTTTCAAATGTTTATCCGTCAATGGAACAAAAGGTTGTGTCTGATTTTGTTCGTTTACGGTTTTGGCCGACGTAACGAGAAGTAAAATTGAATTAAAATTAAGTTTGGAACACTTCAAAAATACTGAAATTTCAGTTTCTGTTAAAATGTCGGGCCCTTATGATTTTGAACGCTTGCATTGGTTTAGGAAAAAAACTTATTCGTTCATTTCATTTGCTTACTGTTACTTTTAATAACAACAATTTTCCTATGTATTGGACTATTATAAGAAAAGTAACATACATAAACAAAATCTGTGACGTTACAGATTTAAAAAATCTTCCCACCTTCCATTTTCCATCTCGGGTTCATATGACGAATTTACGTTGGATTTACAACCAGATGGCGCAGCGAGTAAAATGAGGATGTTTTGTTTTTTTTTTTGGTATGGAATTCGTTCAAATTTTCTAGAAAAATCAGAATTTATCTTCAAATTTCCCGGTTTCATGTATTCTTTCCACGCTGAAAAGGTTAGAAAATCATCATTTTACAATGTGCTATGTGTATTACGAGGAATGGCTTGTTATAAGTATTGTAACTTTTATTTTTTTCAACTAAGTAAACGATGAATAGAGTGTTTTGCGCTAAAAATACTGCAAATCCTTCTCGTATCGACCCCTATATAATCAATGATATCAGCCAATTTGATATGATCAAGGCGTGGAACTATAGGTGGACCGCAATGTGAAAATTGCTGTTCGGCCATTGCTCGTGAAAAAACAAATTTGTTTACAAAACAAGTCGTACCTTTTGGTGACAAATGCATTCGTTGGCAAAATAGCTGCTCGCGCTTTATTGTCGAATCATAACAGTGCAGAAGGATGTTTTAGTATATCGTTTCACCTTTCTTTTCAAGCAAAATGTACTTGTTTGGCTCCCATCCCCAATGTTTGGCTCCCATCGACGGGGAAAAGAGTATTATCAGCTTACGGCGATGGTGACAAAAAATAACGCTGATTGTGGCTCCACTGATTTCGCTCAGGGAGGAGGAGAATGCTGTGCATATACCGGGAGGAGATCCGGAAAGGACCGTTACAAGTAATTGGCTAGAGCAAAAGGAGGTTATGCACTATATTCCACGAATATATATTTGCTTATTTTTTCCTTCAATTATTTTCCATAGCGATTTTACATTGAAATCATAACCACACACCCAAACAAAAAGTAAATAATTCTGAAAGTTACGTCTCGCTACTCGTCTCACGTCATGCCCTGAAAGTGTCAAGAACGAAACACCTATAGTTCAGCATCTTGGATATGATATCGATTTCATCGCAATTGGCGATCTAACGTACAAATCTACACCTAGGCGGCGCTGCGGTGAAAGTGATGATGGTTTTAAATTTTGGTTTGTAGTTCTTTCCATAAATTACAATGTTATAATCATAAAAGATTATTTGATTGCGATGAGTTTGTAAGAAATTTAATTCTGCGCAATTTTATTTATAACATGTTATTTATTTACCTCTTTCAGTAGTGAAAACTATAAAAATGTTGACAATGGTTGAATTAAAGAACGAAATTCGAGAGCACAATCAAACACAAGTAGAAAAATGCACGATTCCTGCATGTGAGAACTACCTTGGAAAGCCCGGAAGTAAAATATACGTGATTTGTTTTTTGAGTTTTAGGTTACATTAGCATCATTTTCTTAGTTCAAAAACAAATTCCAGATGTCTCACCGATCATTTACGTTTTGCGTTAGATCGCCAATTGTCCATAGTATCAATAACCGGTATGCATTATCAAACATAAAATTTTTGAAGATTATCTATGACTTTGGTCAAATCGCGTGTTGAAACCATCGTAAATATACAAAACTCCAACTTTCTTACCATATACTGACGACATTCAATGGCTGAAATGAATCTAAATTGAAAGAAAATGAATAATCACCACCGAATCTTGCTTTTCAGTGCGTAAAATAAACAAACACCCTCACTTTTGTGGTTCTGAGCTCCAATGTAGATGTCGCATGAGCTGATTCAGCTTTGCGTAAATTCGTCAATAGAATTACTATGGAACTCGCTTTCGCGGATCATCCGCTCGCGGATAATGGAGGTTCTACTGTATTTATATTTTTTGCTGTATAATTTTCATTAAATATAGGGCCTGATTCTCAAATACACTACGAATACACTTCACGGTGGAAACGGTATGAAACGCATTCGCGATGACAACGGTACGGTGTCGACATCTGGATGCGATATTAATTTCCCACTAAATTTATCATTCTAATATCAAATTATCTTCAGATGAAATTTTTGTATGAGATTATTATATCACATGAAGAAAACAAAGTTTTCCACTCACATTGAATACCAGTTTGATACGAAGAAGTTAATTTTCATTTATGATTTTTTTATTTGAAAAGTGCTAATTCTGCCTGAAAACTCATCATTATCTTCGACACTTCACTATCCCGTATAACGTAGTTCAATGGCGTGCCGTTTATTTCGTATTCACCGTGAAGTGTACTCTAGAATCAGGCCCATAATAAACGCTCACATTAAATATCAGAACTCACAATAATGCATTGAGTTATGTAGCATACCTGGAGGCTATTTCTATATACTTTCAGGCGAACGGTACAAATGTTATCAAAACAAATGCAAGCAAGAATGTAAACGGTTGTGCGTCGCAGGGATGCCTGGTGATTTTTTTTTCAAAAGTCTTGACATGATACGAGAAAATGTCTTCACCATAACATCGGAGGAAAGTTCTTCACACAAAAACGGAACTGTGATAACTCTATTTATTTATTTCAGCTTTGAAATTTTGATTGTAACTCAAACCATATCCATGGAACTAATTGTAACCGGAAAACCTTCGATTTGTGAAGTGGTCGTTTGAAGGATCTAGATTAATCTATACTCGGGCCAAAATAATAGAAATTCAATGTCCCAATCATTCGAATTTTCGCGCGCTAATGAACTAATGTCTTCAAGAGTAAAGTGACCAGATGGTCAGAGGTCTATCGCGGGACACAAAAAAAAACTTTATGTATTTAAATCATGTGAATATCGAGTCTCATTTATATTTAGCAAGCACGATTCGAATTCTACAATTTTCTTCAAATTATAGAATGGAATATTTGAAAATTCGAGGCCATTTTTCAACAATTTCGGATGGCGATGGAAAAAAACTAGCTAATATAATTCAATGGAACAAAAATTTCTTTAATCTTATGTTTATTATTGTTGTTTAAGAACAATGATTCAACGCTGTTGATTCGCAGCAGCCAGGGCGAAAACAGTCAAGCAACTTTATGATTTTTTCATACTGCCAGCTCCACCCGGAGCGAACAAGGTGGACATCATGAGGCACTTCATGTCCACCGGATATAGCCGATTTGGTATTTACAACATCCTCTCCCTGCCGTTTCTTAAGCCGGGAGATCGATACAACCGGCCAAACTGTGGAGATGAATCTGGTCAGAATGAACATTTCTATGCGGAAGCGTCAGACGAAGTCAGATGAAGTAGCTGGAGCTGTTGGTGAAAAACTTCTTTCCAGCGAAGCGCTATGTCGTGCTCATAATGAATGACGAAACCTACTTGACGCTGGAATTCGACGAATGACAGGGGACCGGGTACTTTACGTTCCCCACCACGAAGGTAAGCATTGACGTCAAATATATATTGCACACTAGGGATTGTCAACCGGTTTTACCGTTACCGGTTTTATCGGTAATACCGGTGAAATCGCTTTGAGATTACTCGAGAATCAAAATAAGATCGAAAAAAATGAGTGGGTTATATCTATGATATTACCGCAATGTTGACGTGGGACTACCTTAGGTTAGTAATCATTTTTTTGTATTGATTAAATTTTTGATTGAATGGAACAATTTCCGAATTCAATTGGATTCAATATATTTGCGTTGTGAGAAAAAATTTGAACAAATGCAATGTCTCTAGTGTCTGCACGATCTTACCAGGTACCTAAGTTTAGAAGACCGTGTTAGGGTAACGCATTCTAGTCTGCACAATGTATTTTCAATGCCGATTTCCCCAGACACCTTGGTTTAGAAGTCTTTATAGGTAATCCGATTTCAGTCGGAACAAAAATACTTCCGACCTGCATGAACTTGCAATCCCAATTTTCCTAGACACCTTGGTTTTGAAGCCTGTGTTGAGGAAACATAGTTTAGTCGGAACAAATTGCCCTCGACTTGCATGTATTAGCAATGCCAATTTTCCCTCGCTCCATTGATTTGAAGTCTGTGGTAAGGAAACACATTTCAGTCGGAACAAAAATGCCCCCGATTGCATGAATTCGCAATGCAAATTTTCCCAAGCTCCTTGGATTTGAAGTCTGTGTTAAGGAAACACATTTCAGTTGGAACAAAAATACCCCCTTGCATGTATTTGCAATGCCAACTTCCCCACGCTCCTTGGATTTGAAGTCTGTGTTAGGGAAACACATTTCGGAGGGAACAAAAGCTCCCCCTACTTTCATGTATTTGCATTTCCGATTTCCCCAAGTCTGCTTGGTTTTGAAGTCTGTGTTGGGGAAACCGTAAAGCGGGCCAATCAAAACGAGGCAGTAAGGGCGTTTAGATAACGCTTAACATTTTACAGTTATTCAATTATTTACCTAATGGAAAATAACAATTTATTAATTGCGATAGAAGCGTAGAAATATTCCCTATCAATTGATGCAAACATCTTTCCGATGCAGTAGAAAATGTTCGAGTTATAAGCATTCGAAATCTTGCATTTTTTACTGCATGTTCAGTGTTTATGTTTTCATTTTACCCCCCATATACTCCGGTTAGACGTAGACCCACGTCAAAAAACACACCTGGCAGTGTTGTGCCGATTCTACGACCTCCGAACTTCAGCTCAAAAATCGCTGTTTGATCTGAAAACGAAAGACAAGATAAGCTTCAGCGATGATGAACTGACAGTGATAAAGCAATTGGTTGATGCCCTCGAACCATTGGTTGATGCCTTTCTGGTCGCTGTTGAATTGTTATGCCGGAAGAAATGCACTCTTTATGAAGCTTACGACGAATTGCTATTTATGCTAGAACAGCGAATTAACCATCAGAAATTTTGAAGCAGCTGCTTGAAGCGCTGATTGAAAGGATTTCAGAAAAACGTTTCGTATATGCAGATTTAGTCGTATGCAGGTGCAGGCATTTGAAATTGTTCATGACATGATGAAATTTGACGATTATGGTATTTATTCAGTGGCTGGACAACGGCAGGAAATAAATCTACTGAACGATGCTGGACCTGCATAACAGTTCAGATGAAAACCCTCAGATAAGAGTTTTCGTGCGGAGGGCATCAGAGGCAAATACATGACAATGGTATTCGACATCATTGGACTCTGAACGAGCGTTTCCCTCTTCTGGAAATTTTGTTAATGAGATCCGATCTAGATTAAAAGACGACAAAATTAGCATTCTTTGTGTCCTTAAGTATTACTTTAACACGTTGAGCCCCTACCGAAATAGGAGACCGACAATGAATTTTGTAACTTTGTTGTTGTCGTTCCCAATGCCGACACTCTCCGAACGAAAAGTCTAGTGTCGGTCCGGTGAAATCGATGCAAAAAAGACGGAAAATTCAGTGTCAGTCCCCAGGGTCCGACGCGGGGCTTAACGTGTTAACCAACAAACTAAGTAACAAAAACTTGCAAACTGTTTTTTGTAAACTAATCATTATCAATAAAAGCCATTTCTTCAAGAAAATGGTTTGTTTTGAAGTATTTTATCAGTAATTTACCGGTTTTACCGGTAATGAAATTTCATTACCGAGTAACCGGTTATTGAAATTTCGGCACGGTAATGCAATCCCTATTCCACACCATGTTCTCGAAGAAGGTCCTTCTCTGGCTGACGATCGGCGAGAAGGGAATGTCCAAGCCGCTCTTCTTTCGAGTCTTGCGGTGAACGGGGAGTTAACAGTACGAAGTGTTTACCGGAAGTGTCCGCCTTCATAAAGAGGTATCACGTGATGTGATCTCTAGGCCTAACCTGACAGTTGCCCATTATTCCAAGAGATCACTGTAGGAGATGGATCGGGTGGAGATAAACATTGTAGCGAAAACCGCCAACCTTGCCAACATCCCCCAGCTGCGAAGGATAGAAAAATTTTGGGCAAACGTCGAACGGAAGAGTTCATTCAATAATACCATGGCCAAAACGGAGAGACAACAACCTCAAGCCACGAAAATGTTTAAAAACATTCCGACATCCATCTTTTCATCGGCCATGGTTGAGGTTCCGGTCGTATGGCCACCTGGCACTTCATTTAGGATACTTTTTCAAACTTCCTGTCCAGCATCCACTAATTCTTCCGGCTTATTTAACACTTTGAGGACCGAGAATGATTTTTTTGTCTGACTCACATCGGTCCCTGCGGATCAATAGGGCACTTTTATAGAAATCGTGTTGATCTTCGGATTCAAAATCAAATGCGGGACGTTTCGAAAGGACGTAATCTAACGCGGGACACTTTGTCGAAATGCGGGACTGTCCCGCGAAAAGCGGAACGTCTGGTCAGATTATTTTAGAGACAATATGTATTCAGAACGCTTCATCGCTGAGACTAAAGCCATACTTATTTGACGATATTTTCGGCCAATAGTTAGAATTTCATGGAAATAATATCTTTCAAAAATCCCCGTACACTATCATACTGAAATTTCTTCACATATTTCATAATGTCTTTAAAATGAAGACATGGGGGTCTCCGTAGCCACATTGGTTGCGCGTTCGCTTAGTAAGCGATCGATCGTGAGTTCAAAACTCAGGGCCCTCATTGACCATCTTTGTGTTGTTACAGAATAGCTACGTCCACGCAACAATCATCAGCGATGGAGATCGATCCACGGTCGAAATAAGATCGATTCATCCATACAACTGCTCTGCTCTGCCAGACACATCGGGCTACTGTTCTATAAATAATTCAACAATGATCAAACAACTGTCTCCGCTGTCCGGTGGTCCAACTGGATAATGGAAGAACAGAAAGAATACCGCCTTACGCCTAAATGGCTACTGTGTGAATGTACCATATGTAATGGTATAGAAGGAATACTGGCGAATGGCAACTGTGTAATGTGCTAATTATAGATATGATAACCATGTGACATGTACACGATTAAAATTCGGCTCTGTTACAGCTAAAATACTAATGAGCCTTAAATAAATAAATGGGAAAAAAATGAAGACATGTCTTCAAACCTGGCATCTCTGGTTCGCCACAAAGTGGAAGAGAGACGAAATCGCTAGAAAAGATTGTCTGACTAATTTTCAACGATGAGAAATTGATATTTTAATTAATTCGTTTTTTTACTCGCTACATGATATTAGTTAACTGTTTTTGTTTTGATTTAATTGATTAATTTACAATGAAGGAAACTTGTAATGGAAAAACGCTTCTTATTTGCTAAAAAATAACACCTTCTGGCAGAGCTCATGGTATTCTACTCAAAACATGTTCAACTCAAGAAATGATCAACAGATACTGTAGAATGGTTCATGAATAGTTGAAGTCGAAGAAACATGGGAGGTCTTGGAAATATGAGGAAATCCTTAGAGTGTTGGTTTTTATCCAGGTTTCCCCTAAATTTACTTCAACAAATAAAACACTTATCAATGATAAGTACATTTTATTCAAATAAGATGCTTACATGTCCTTATTTATAAAAGCCTTATACATCGATTTGCTGTATTTGAATGTTATTTGTTGCGAAAACATAACGGTACTTGTATATTACTTTCGTGCTTTCCATTTCTAGTCTAGTCTAATATTTGCTTTAATACTTCTACTTTGTCACTTTTACATTTTCACAACCATACGTTATTGGTATTGTAATTTGTGATACTATAACTACGTCATTTAAAATAAAACATCAATAAAATCACGACTGTAAATTTTTAACGCAGCGTCTCTATTTGAAGTTCGAAAATAATGAACGAATTTATCTTCGAGTTCAATTGCGAAAGCTTATGCCAGCCTTTCTTCAAATGTCTGCAATTCAAATTTTGAACATGGGTGTTTGAATGCATTATATATCAATTACTACATTCATATGTGGCTTTTGCACATTAAAAACCTGCCAAATGTCTGTAAATTTGTCATACTTGAAGTAAGTTTCTTCAAGTGTAACTATCGTATACAAAGCATCATGTGAAGGGTGTGTCACATCAAATTGCATCACGGAAAAAACGCTGTAAAAATTCGCCCAGTAGACCGATCCTTTTGAAAATTTTAGACAGTAAAATAAAAACTATTAAACAACTTTTGGCATTTTCTTTTTATTCATACTTCGAGCCCAAGCCCGTATGCTCGCATCTTCCTCTTTACCCCGTCCATAAGGTTCTGTACAACGTCAGGTTGTAGTTTTTTTTTTAACAGAAATCCATTTTCTCTTGAAGTCCGCCTCCGATTTGACAACTTTTGGGTTCTTCCGGAGGGCCTGCTTCATAATCGCCCAATATTTCTCTATTGGGCGAAGCTCCGGCGCGTTGGGCGGGTTCATTTCCTTTGGCACGAAGGTGACCCCGTTGGCTTCGTACCACTCCAACACGTCCTTTGAATAGTGGCACGAAGCGAGATCCGGCCAGAAGATGGTCGGGCCCTCGTGCTGCTTCAATAGTGGTAGTAAACGCTTCTGTAGGCACTCCTTAAGGTAAACCTGCCCGTTTACCATGCCGGTCATCACGAAGGGGGCGCTCCGCTTTCCGCAAGAGCAGATCGCTTGCCACACCATGTTCTTTTTGGCAAACTTGGATAGTTTCTGCTTGCGAATCTCCTCCGGAACGCTGAATTTGTCCTCTGCGGAGAAGAACAATAGGCCCGGCAGCTGACGAAAGTTCGCTTTGACGTAGGTTTCGTCGTCCATTACCAGGCAATGCGGCTTCGTCAGCATTTCGGTGTACAGCTTCCGGGCTCGCGTCTTCCCCACCATGTTTTGCCTTTCGTCGCGGTTAGGAGCCTTCTGGACCTTGAATGTACGCAGGCCCTCCCGCTGCTTGGTCCGCTGGACGAATGAACTTGACAAATTCAGCTGATTGGCGACATCCCGGACCGAACTTCTCGGATCACGTCTAAACTGCTTAACTACGCGCTTGTGATCTTTTTCACTGACGGAGCATCCATTTTTGTCGATCTTCACCTTCCGGTCGATGGTTAGGTTCTCGAAGTATCGTTTTAGTACTTTTCTTCTTCTTCTTCAATGGCACTAACGTTCCTAGAGGAACTTCGCCGTCTCAACATAGTATTACTTGCGTCATTTTTATTAGTACTTAGTTGAGATTTCTATGCCAAATAACACGCCTTGAATGCATTCTGAGTGGCAAGCTCTAAAATACGCGTGATCACAGTGCAAGTCGGAGGAAATTTCTTTGACGAAAAATTCCCCCGACCAGAACGGGAATCGAACCCGAACACCCGGCATGTTAGTTATGACGCTAACCACTCGGCCAAGGGAGCACAACTCTGCTGACCGTGGATTGGACGATTCCCAGCATCTTACCGATGTCCCGATGTGACCACTCCGGATTCTCGAAATGAGTGCGCAGGATTAATTCACGACGCTCTTTTTCGTTCGACGACATTTTTCCAAATTTACGAAAAATTGACAGTGAAGCATGGCCAACGTGATCTATACACTCTTATCTGATTATAAGCGAAAGCTGAAGATATAATTCCTAAAAATTAAATTTCGACAGCGTTTTTTCCGTGATGCAATTTGATGTGACACACCCTTTACTCCTTATTTTAGGTGATCTATCTAACTAGCATATGAATGTCATATTGTTATACGAATATACGATTTATTACAGACATAGAAAAAATGCGAATGGCGAAAAATATTTAGTAAAAATGTTTAGTCTCTCGTATCGACACTTGTATATATGAAAACATGATGTTTGTAGAAACATGATTTACTGTTGAATAATTTTCCACAACATGAAATACGATTCATCTTAGTAATACATTGATTTGAATTATACTTTCATGCGACTCATGAACTGCATCTGCTTGATAAGCATATAAGATGCCGATTAAATCGTTTTTACGATAGTTTATATCATAAAACCGACTGATGTTATACCGAATTACGACTTATTTTTTTTGTGTGATGAATAATATCGGGTTTTTGTGCGTTTTATGCGATTTTATATGTACACGATGTACACCTTGATCGACATTATATACGATTGTGACTCCATCCCTCTTTATGATTTAATGTTTGCTGGGTTACTTCTTTTAAAAAGCTACGATTTTGCAGTCTGTATTCAGCAACTAAGAAAATCATTTTCATTACAAATTCTGGAGGTTAAGTCAATATGCGTTTGTGCATCTGTGTCAAATCTTGCGACTTTTATTGGCGTACTGTTCTGAGTGATCTGAGAAGATAGGTACGACGAAGGGGGTGCCGGATGCCCGAACACGTCAACAACAGGTCAACTTGTCAGTATAAGAGCCTCCGTAGATTGCAGACTTTTTGCGGCCAATAGTTTGGTCGGCTTCTTAACACTTTCGTCGCCCAGAGCGATTCGGTCGAGTTTCTTGCGGGTTCCAAATTCAACTGTCGGTGCGCTGGAGAAATAAGCGGGCCACGATAATAATGAATTCGGGTTCGATTTCGGACTACTTTTCTGTTGAATCCGAATGAAATCAACTGACTGTTGATTAGAAAACTTATGAAAATAATTTTTCAGCCAATTATACAGTGTTGTCAATGATAATCAAAAATGAAATTCAACCAAACGTATTTGCTCTCTATACTTTAATCGATGACGATGAATAACTAAAATTTTATTCGAGACTATGGAGTATTCTGTTCAATCGATTGCGAAACATCAGTGAATATATCATTCCAATAACATATGCCACTTTTGTGTGAAAATAATCGTCATAAACCATATCACATTTGGCAACTTCGACTTTCTACCAGGGTTACCATATCTACAGAACAATCTGTATTTATACAGATTTTTCAGATGTTTTGAAACCAAGAATCTGTAGATACAGATTACAGATTTTTTAGGTTTTCATACAGATTTACAGATTTTTTCCCAACTCACCAATGTTATTCATATAGCATTCGAATTAGTCTGGATGAGAGTCATTTTGGCATTCATATGTAGCGTGTTATACTGCCTTCTTATGTTCAATCTAAAACGAAAAGATGCTGAAGTCTGCGTCATCGGCCAGCTCTGATGAATAAATAACACCGTTTATCTTTTTCCAACTAAAGCACAGTGAATGCTTAGTTTTACGTGGATACCATCAATATTGTCAAATTCACAATGACTATGCCAGCCAATGATACTGAAGCTAAGATTTGAAGTATATCTTATATATGAAACGAGGTCTTTTCTCACGTACGTATAACTCATCATCACAAGAGAACGGTCGATCAGATTTGAGTCGTCTATATATCGTCGTGTCTGTCTCCACTCAAATTAGAATGATAGAATACTTTGAAGAACATTTAAAGAGGAAAATTCGAAAAAATTAGCTACGCATATGTACTGCAGTGAGAAGTGAAATAAAAAAAATATTACGCATTTATTCTAAAATAAATTTGTCCGATTGGAGTTAATTTTCTCAATTGGAATTAATTTTGACGACATTGTTATTTATGTTTCACCATTTTGAGGGAAATGAGAATGGATAGCCGAATTGTTGTCGTACAATTCGAGTAAAGATTGTTCGATTTGAGCTGTCTTTATTTATGTAACGGTGAGATTTTTTTTTTAAATTATAAACGAAAAAGGAAAATTTTGAAAAACTGAATTACCAAATTTTCTACAGTAATCAAAAAATTTGAACTGCTTTCGAGCTTGGTAATCTGATAGAGTTGATTACTTCACATCACCGTAGATGTCGGAATTGTACATAAGTCATCGCAAATTATAGATTGATTTTCATTCTCCATTATAAAATGTTTAGACTTCAAAATTCATTCGACTCTAGCAGTGACAAGTTCCAATTAAAAGATTGATCAATTAACACGTTCTTCGCCCAACGCGACATTACTGAGTTCCTTGCGGGGCGAAACTTGCGGATAAATTATTGAATGAAGATCAATCTTAGTTTGTAGACTACTTTTACATGATTGCATGAATTTCTTTAATTTGAAAACTAATTGATAACAATAACACATGCCAATGTCATATTATATGGTTTTCGCAAAAAAAAAAAAACTACAGTACTAACCACCCGTACTATAATTTAATAAAATATATAATATAAAGCTCATGAGAATATGGTTACAATTTTGTTATTTTTCTTCAAATTCTATAGTTATACTTAGGTGCTTATTCTATCAAATTCCTTTTAAAAATCCTATTCAATTTGAGCTGGGAAAGTGTCACCCATATCTGGGTGACGGAGCGACGAAAGGGTTAATTGTTTTGGAATTTAAGCCACGAACGTTCGCTTTCGGAAAACAAAAGGTGAAATTTCGAAGGTATCCATATAAAAAAATCGATTTTGAGCGAGACAAAGTTCGCCGAGTCAGCTAGTTGAATTTATAAATTTAAACATTTGCGGTCGTATTAAATTTCGACATATGTGTCTTACTGGTCGCAATCATTTTCAGTTGAAAAAGCAGTGATATAACTTGTGAAATAATGAAAGATGAACAAGACTCCTTTATTTGTTGTATCTTTTGCACTTGTGTCATAAAAATAATTAGTTTGGCGTCTTTCGCCTTTTATCCTTCTGTTGCCCTTTACATCTACACAGTGCCGCAATACATGGAGTTTTCCATTGATCCTTTCCTCGAACACAGATGAAAACTTTTGTTTATACTGAGTACCGTTATCTATTATTCATAGTAGTACTGTTTTGGTTCGTGAAAAAGTTCACAAAATATTAAAATTCGTTTAGAAAAAGTGTAAACAGATACATTGTGGCATAAATTATAATATAAGTACATATTTCGATACAGATTTTCTGAGAAAAAATTCAGATAAAAAGATTTTTTGAGACCACAAACAAAGATTTTATTATGGCAACCCTGTTTTCTACGTGATCCGTTTTCATTGTTCTTTACGCTTGGTAGGTAAAAAGCTAAAAGAAGAGGTAAGCTGCAAGTTTTTTTTTCTGAGAATGAGAATAATAATTGCGCAACTCGGATGGGCCTATGTTTATTTCAAAATGTTTTTTTTCTTATACGCACATGTGTTTTTTTCATCCTCAAAATGTTCACCGGACGGCGTAATAGTGAATCTGAAAGCGAGGGAAATCGTGACCACGAAATAGTGCGAAGCTCTAGAAGAAAAGATTAAAAATTAATTGATTTTCTGATTTTTTTTTAATTTTGATTTTGAGTGATTTTTCTCAAACGGTTTATATTTTTTCCAATAAGTTTGTCGACATAAAAAAAAATAAAAATATAAGTGAAATATCGTCGGATTATGTTCTATTCCGCTGTGATCGCAACGAACTGACCAGCCAGTATTCGCGGGGTGGTGGAGTACTGATAGCCGTCAAAAACTGCATTAAATACGAAGCTGTTGTAATGACTAGTTGTGAAGAGCTCGAACAAATCGCAGTCTGTATAAAATTACAGCATCGTTCACTGTACGTAATCGCTATTTATCTCCCACCAAACTCGAGCACCAATTTATATAGGGCTCATGCAAATGCGGTACGACACGTTGTTGATCACCTTTCGGAGTCTGACATAATCTTGTCAATTGGTGACTTCAATCTTCCAAACTTACGATGGCATCATGATGAGGACATCAATGGATACATTCCTTCAAACGATCTAGATGAAACCGAGTTAAACTTTACACAAGCCATGTTTGTGAATGGCTTGAGGCAGATTAATAGTTATGTCAACACCAATGAAAGACTTCTGGACCTAGTATTTACCAATCTCCCTGAGTATCTGGACATACTTTTACCATCTTCTCCGTTGCTACCTATTGATAACCACCACACTCCTTTCGTTTTACTACTTGACGAGAATGACACACCAACATTAGTTGACGATCAAGAAAAAAGTGTGGAATATGACTATTCGACTTGTGATTTTGGACTATTGAATTCTGTCCTTGCGGATATTGAATGGGAGAATCTAATGAACACGAATACAGTAGACCAGATGCTATCTGTTTTTTACGAATTTCTTTTCGATGTTATCATTCGCATTGTACCGCAAAAAAGACAAGTATCTGGTTCCATCTTCAACAAACCTTGGTGGAGACCCGAGCTTCGCAAACTTCGAAACAATCTCCGTAAAATGCGCAACCGATATTTCCAGACAAAAAATCAAACTGATAGAGCCAGACTTCGCGATTTTGAGTCAGAGTACAAAACTGTTCTTCTTGCAAGTCACGACAACTATTTGAACAAAATTCAGGCCACAGTCAAAAAGGATCCGTCTCGGTTCTGGAATTTCGTCAAGCAGAGGAAAGATACACACAGTATCCCTGCCACGCTGAAGTTTGGTGAAATCACTTCACACTCGAATGTGGAGGCAGCGAATATTTTTGCAACATTCTTCGAAAGCGTATTCAGCAAAGCATCGCCTGTTCAACGACAGAATTGCTATGACCATATCAAGACACTCAACATTAATCTGCCATGTATACCGTTTAATCTGGATGATATTAGGAAAGCTCTCGAAGACCTCGACTCTACTAAAGGACCTGGAACAGATAATCTACCTCCTGTGTTTTGGAAAAACTGTGCCGCTTCGCTTGCGATACCTGTAGCTGCAGTTTTCAATCGCTCCATAGAAGACGGAGTATTCCCACTCGCATGGAAAATGGCATGTATAGTTCCGATCTTCAAATCCGGAAATTCCAATTGTGTTTCCAATTATCGTGGGGTATCCATTCTCTGCTGTCTCGGTAAAGTGTTTGAGAAGCTGGTTCACGCAGTATTGTATAGAGTGACTGCACCGATCATCACTGACAGCCAGCACGGATTCATGAAACGGCGTTCAACAACAACAAACCTTATGTGCTATGTGTCAGCAATATCACGATCTTTCAAATGGCGACAAATGGATTCAGTTTATGTTGACTTCGCGAAAGCATTCGATACAGTACCGCACAATCTCATCATTCAAAAAACGAATCACATTGGTTTTCCCTCATGGATTACCAAATGGATATACTCGTACTTATCGGATCGTAAAGCTTTCGTTATTGTTAATTCCGTGCGCTCTAGAATATTCACCATTCCATCTGGTGTGCCACAAGGAAGTGTTCTCGGCCCGCTTCTGTTTATTATTTCTGTTAACGACCTATGTGAGCTACTTTCCACATCCAAGCTTTTGTTCGCCGATGATCTCAAAATTTACAGTGAGATTGCATCATCCATTGACTGCATCAAACTTCAAGATGATATTAATTGTTTGCTAATCTGGTGCAATGATAACGGTATGCGTGTGAATAGTAAAAAGTGTAAAGCCATATCCTACAGTCGCTGCAATAATGTCATTCGCCACCAATACCACATGGGGCTGGAGCCCATAGAACGCGCAAACTCGATCTGTGATCTAGGAGTAATGATCGACTCTAAACTGAAGTTCAATGAGCACATAGTAATCACAACCGCTAAAGCATACACTGTGCTCGGTTTCATTCGTCGCCATGCTTCTGGATTTTCTGACGTGTATTGCCTCAAAAAGTTATACTGCGCGCTAGTTCGGAGCATCATGGAATATGCTGCACCGGTTTGGTCCCCATTCCTCGTTACACAAATCGTTGCGTTGGAGCGAACCCAGAGAAGTTTCATGCGGTTTGCTTTGCGACAGCTCCCTTGGAATGATCCGATAAATCTTCCCAGTTATGCTGATCGTTGTAAACTGATTGACTTGGAAACACTATCAGCCAGGCGTACCAAACTACAAAGAATATTTATTTATAATTTAATAACCGGTAATGTGGACTGTCCCGAACTGTTACGTCAAGTTCCGTGGAATATTCCTCCCCGTCGTTTTCGTAATTCATCGTTATTTCTTATACCATTCCATAGAACGAATTATGGTTTCAACAATAGTTTCAATTTGTGTTTACGTTCTTTTAACAATGTTAGTGATGTGTTTGATTTTACTCTGTCCAAGAATGTGTTTAGTACTAGAATAAGAAACTTAGAATAATTTAGATCTTAAGGTTTCAGTCTGTACGACGTTGTCGAAGATGGTGAAATAAAATAAAATTAATATTTTAATCAGACATATGGTTTTTGACTAACAATTTTTTGAAAGAAAGATCAATCATTTTATTCAAGCCCTTTTTAAAAATCAGTCGTAATTTAAATTGGTCATATAACAATAAAAAAAAAATAATTTTATATAGTTTCCATCATTTGTACCATGTTTTAAAAAAATCGTAGAGGGTCGTGTCAGCAACCGGCTGATTTGGGGTATAAATAAAAGTTATTGGGCATTTTGAGCTTGGGTTTTTCATGATCTAATGTATTCTACTAGTCAGACCTTCTCATATGATATCCATATTGATTGGGTTTTGGGAAAAAAAACATATATCGCTATTTTGGATTTGCATTTTCACTAATAAGTATGTTCTACTAGTCAACCCATTTCATTTGATACCCATATTGATGGGGTTTTGATAAAATATGTAGTCCGCCATTTTGTAGCGGCCGCTATCTTGGATTTTCAAGATCATGAAATACGCAGATTTATAATTATAATTATATATTATTTTACGATAAAAATAATATATAATTATTTTTACGCAGATTTATAAAAATAATTATATATTATTTTTATCGGTCATCAGGAAGGGGGTTAAATTTCTATTGATGTGGGACAACTCTACAGATAAACATACAAACATACTTACAATAGGTCATGCTAAAAAAACCGTCTAAAAGTATAGTAAACTATATTTTTAAGTTTTTGATTTTTTGAATATTCTACATATCCCATATTTACATTTAAGTTCCTATTCTATCAAATTCCGTTTGAAAATCCTATTCAAATTCAACGAGAAAAATGTCACCACGATCTGGGTGACGGGGCGTTTAAAGTGTTAATCAGTTCACAGTAGTATGCATATGCGCACATTACATCGATTCAAATGGATCGGTTGCTCCAGCAGGCCAATCCGACTGAATTATCGGACTATAAAAAGTCTGCAGTCTGTGGTATCTCTAAGTGAGAGATATGGGTGCCAATATAACTTCACAAAAAAATAAAAATCGATTATGCGTAACTCGTGGGAATGCAAAAGTTGCGATGCTTTTGAACAGACCTCGTGCATTTGGAAAAATATTGTTAAAAATCCAAGTTTTGAGTCAAATTAACTATTTTTTTTAATGATGATTCGTCATGGAATCCAAATTTGACTCGAATTTATATAGACGTAAGCGTAAATGAAGAGAAATCTCGGTATGTTGAGGAATTTATTTCAAATTTTATAAATTAATTTCATTTGACATCGCAATCAAACTGAATTATTCAGATTACTCATTTCCTCTTTATTTTCTTCTCTTCCAGGTGAGACCCACTTATGACCACTTCTCAAACTGAAGGTAATATATCAATTCACGCATCCCACGTAATCGAATGAGCCTCTGAGATCGGAGAGACGGCTCCAAACCTAATTCTCGGCCCCAAAGCTATTGCTGACAATCACGTTCTCTCATAATCTGCCCAACATGCGATCTGCGATTGAATTCAGTCTGCCACAGTCATGTGTGTATGTGGCGGCAACTGTTTAATTCCGTCTACGTATGTCACATAAATCAGACAGGAGGACTAATTTTATTACCACCACCAGCCATTACCGATCGTTTGCCGTCACGGGGGGCCAGCACTCCGAAACGCTTCGAGTGTAAGATAGATACTTGCAATAACACCACCATAATCTGGCCACGTGAGCAGACCATGTTGGTAAACCACTTAAGGATAATGTTATCACGCACTGAAACCAAGAAACGAGCAAAAGTAACATTTGTCTCCGGGCGTGCTGTTTCGCCATTTTGTGCTGTTTCCTGTTCCCTCTTATTTTGCCGCTGAGGATGCAAAAATTGCTGACACCGAAGGTGATGACTTCGATCGTGTCCAAATAACGCTCATTTATCTATCAATATATTAGGCTGTCAAAAAAGTCCTGCGGTATTTCCGCGAGGTGTCGTTGTAAGCGCGTAGTTCTAGTTGTATTCATTGTATCGAGTCATACTATAGCTACTATAGCTATTATAATTCAAAAAAAATACCGCAGGACTTTTTTGACAGCCTAATATATATTAGGCTGTCAAAAAAGTCCTGCGGTATTTGTTTTGAATTTTCATTTGTTCATTAAATTAGTTACAATCATCTGTTTTAAGTCAAATATGCGCCGTTTTGTTCGATGGCTTGTTCCCAACGAGATGCCAACTGCATAATACCCCTGTTATAGAAGCTCGCTTCCTTATTGGCAAAAAACTCGGATAGCCAATTTTCACAGGCCTCTTTTGTGGCTAACTTCTGACTACCTAGCTCGTTCACCATGGACAAAAACAGGTGGTAGTCACTTGGTGCAAGGTCCGGACTATACGGCGGATGCAAAAGAACCTCCCATCCGAGCTCCCGGAGCTTCTGGCGCGTCACCAAAGAAGTGTGTGGCCTGGCGTTGTCCTGATGGAAGACAATGCGGCCTCTGTTTATCAAAGATGGCCTCTTCTTCATGAGTGCTACCTTCAAGCGGTCCAATTGTTGGCAGTACAGGTCCGAATTGAGCGTTTGGCCATAGGGAAGCAGCTCATAATAGATTATTCCTTGACAATCCCACCAAACACACAGCAGAACCTTCCTGGCCGTTAATGAGGGCTTGGCCACCGTCTGAGCCGCTTCAGCGGGCTTCGACCACGACCGTTTGCGCTTCACGTTGTCGTAAGTGACCCACTTTTCATCGCCAGTCACCATCCGCTTCAGAAACGGGTCGATTTTGTTGCGATTCAGCAGCGATTCACATGCGTCGATACGGTCAAAGATGTTTTTTTGCGTCAACGTGTGTGGCACCCATACATCGAGCTTCTTTGTGAATCCAAGCTTCTTCAAATGGTTAATAACGGTTTGATGACTTATCCCCAGCTCATGACTGATGCTACGGCTGCTACTATGCCGGTCTTTCTCGGCTAATTCAGCGATTTTGTCGCAATATTCGACGACAGGCCTTCCGGAGCGTGGCGCATCTTCGACGACCTCTACACCAGAACGAAAACGTTGAAACCATCGTTGTGCGGTGGAAAGGGAAACTGTATCGGGTCCATAAACTGCACAAATTTTATTGGCAGCTTGAGATGCATTTTTGCCTTTGTCATAGTAGTACTGTAAAATATGTCGGATTTTCTCTTTATTTTGTTCCATATTTACGACACTATAACTCACGAACGACTTAACCAAACAAAACACTGTCAAGGACTATATTATAGCGCGCAAAAATATCTTTCCAACAAGCTTTAGTATGACTCGATACAATGTATACAACTAGAACTACGCGCTTACAACGACACCTCGCGGAAATACCGCAGGACTTTTTTGACAGCCTAATATATAAATCGCGTGTCACGGTGTTTGCAACCGAACTCCTCCAAAATGGCACGACTGATTTTGATGAAATTATGCACAAAAAACTTGGTTTGCATGAGAATAGGATGTAAACTATATACGTTACTGCTAGGATACCGATTGCCATATATGAAATACCGATTAGGGTGAAAAACAATTTATGAATGAACAATATCCAAATAATTCAACCGTCGTTCGTATTTCAAACAGAACGATTTAATTAACGTTGTTGAATGACAGAGGGCGCTACGTCCGCTTTATGCGCAAGTAACCTCAATCAATCTAAAGCCAGGCGCATCGCCGGTGAACTGGAAGCCTTGAGTGAGCACAATGAATTATTGAAATACTGCAAATCACACTTGATTGAATTAGAAAAATCACAATCACGCTGTTGTCATAACATAACAGCACGTGTGTTCAGTCTGATCGGATTCGGTCCCACCTGTTGCTGACAGTATTCGGTTGAGTGGAAGATGTGAGGATTGCCCCAGCACCCATTTTTAGTTTGGGTATTCACAAAATACGCCCCGACGAAATCGATAGTTTAACTTCCTCAGTATTCTCGAAAACGATCGAGTCACAATTACTATAACGATTTGCAATTTTGTATTTTACAATCCGTTCGACTCAAATCCAATCGAGTTGTGGCCACGCAATTCGACATTGACAACATTGAGCTCCGTATTCCATTTCCATGAATCAAAAATGGTAATGGATATTCGAGTGGAAAAAAAAACAAAAATTTCAAACTAAAATTAGCTCTATACATCAAATATGTGTTCCATATAAAAAAAAACACTTTCTCTGCAAGTGGAAGACTGATCGACTGATAATTTTCATTCAAATTTCAACAATTCAAAATTTCTTTCGGGTCTGCCAATCTGATAGAGAGTAAATTGCTCCACGAATACGGATGAATCACTGTGACGTTTTCTTTCAACAAGGTGAGGTTGCCACATTTGCATAGAGCTATTGAATTTGAGTCGAACGGATTTAAAAATGCAAAAATCGATTTCAATCGAATCGTGAAACCTGAAACCAATCGGATTCCGAAATGTGAATGACTGTTCGAGACTGTTACCTCAAGTATGATTCATGGCCCATTGAATGACAATGACGAAATAATGCGATTCCAAATAGAAAGTTATATCAGCTCCACTGAAGTTGCCTGGCGTAATTTTGGTTTCCCAATTCATGAACATGACCCAGCAGCTAAAAATTTAGCCGTCCATCTTGAAAATGGAAAGGGCGTATCTTCCACCAACGAGACAGAATTTGAACCCCAATGTTTAAGGATTATTTTTTCCCAACTTCCATTTTCCGGGAAATGACTGTTAGAAAAATCGAACATTAGCCGAAGTCCGCACTTTTTCTTGCAATAACAAACATAGTGCGAACTAAAGGTCACTTCAATTAGGTAATATGCGGTATTCATAAATGCATTAATTTTACATTCCGTGCTTGACAGAGGAATGAAAGTCTCTAAGTATAAACCTGAATTAATTCACTTATGGTGAGATGTGAAAACCTTTCTTATTCCATGTAGTTTTAACTTATTAGTGGCCGACTTTTTCTATCAAACGAAAGCCATTGCTTTCAATTTCATTGTTGGCCGTGGAGAAATGTCACTGCTTAACAAGTATTTGTTTCGGATTATCCATTTTCCGAAGAATCGAACATTTTCCAAAATCTGCAAAGTACAAATACGCTGAGAAAAATTGATGGCTAGAGGTTAGGGAGGCTAATTTTCTGTAGAATAGAATCATCATTTAGGTTTTCTTCATCGGTGGGATCTCCCACCTAATCCGGAAGAATATTCACCCAGCAATCTCATTAGAAGCATGTTTCCACGTACTGATTTTCTCCAACTCCTCTATACACGAAATTCTACGGACCGCCATCACCTAAGGTTATCACGGATAGAAATTCAATTATTCGATAATATTTGCTGAGTTAATTGATACTAACAAACATTCACAATTGAAAAAGCAAAAAAAAAAAAAAATTAAAAAACCTACCGTTTTTCAAAGTAAACAAACTAGAATGCGCTGCGGAGGTCAGATGTATTCGTATTGATTGCTTTGAATCGTATTTACTGCTTACCAAAGTTACACCAAATTAAATGAAGTTGATGGGAAGTGGTAACTAATAAATTAAACTATGCTTTCCAAAGGCATGAAAAATTATCAAAGTTACTGTTCGATTTTTCAAACGCTTAGCACAAAATGGATTAATGAAATAGATTGAACATACCAACATCCGTTCAAATCGTTTCATTCGATACTCTTTATCGATCACATTCGATTAATTTTATAGATCGTTAAAATATTGAAACACACTTACTCAATACATTAGTTATGTTTTATTTAATACCCAACATATTCATTAGGAACAATTTATATGGCAGAAGAACGTTTACCGGGTCAGCTAGTATATATATAAAAATCTCGTGTCACGATGTTTGTGGTCGAACTACTCCGAAGTGGCTCAACCGATTTGAATGAAATTATGCACAAAAAATGTGGTAGGCTTGAGAATAGATCGTAAACCATAAATCATGCCGTTAGGATACCGATTACTGTATATTTGATGCCGATTAGCGTGGTCCTATGCAAAAATTAATTCTTCTAAATACAGAACCATTCTATGCCAAACCGATACAGCGGTTCTCAGATTCTGGGGAAAAGTAGTAAATATTTTCTTTATCGTAAAAGATTAGACCCCTATTTTTTATATCTTCATTAGGGTGACCATTTCCATTTTAGGGTGGTCTAAAAAATCTTTTTTTCTCGTTTTTTTTTCAAAAATAACTTTTTAAACTAATTCATAACTTCCGAACTACCAGACCGATTCAAATATCAAATTATGTAGATGACTTTTTTGAAAAAAAAACACTACAGTTGCAGTAAATTTGAATTTTGTTTTCATAATTTTTGATCGATAGGTTTTTATGGGTCTCGGGACCAAAGACTCCATCTTTATATTTATATTTAATTTATATTTATAAAAGAGACTTTTTCCCACGTACGTATGACTCATCATCACGGGAGAACGGCTGATCAGATCTACGTCGTCCATATGTTTTGTGAGTTTGTCTTGACCCAAATTATAATGATAAAGTACTTTGGAAAATATTTGAGATGATTGGAAAAATTCGAAAAAATTGACTATGCATATCTTTTCATATATGAAGGATATTTAAAATAAAAAGGGAAAATTCGAAAATAAGAGGTACGCATATATATGTTTCGCTGGGAAAATCATCATTTAGATCAATTTGACAGATCTGAACGATAACATACTCTCTTGAAGTATATTCGTTTTTTACCAACCATATTTTGGTCTCAAGAAATACATTATATGGCAGAACAACGTTTGCCGGGTCAGCTAGTTTTGTATATTTTCCTTGAAAGCTGCTGCTGAAAGCGTTTTTACATAACATATTGTTTTGGCCATCTAATTGGCTTTAATTTGATATATCCATCGTATCGTATACAAATATAACTTTCAGTTTTCACCATTTTTTTCAATAACGTTTTTAGTATTTTTGTATAAACAATATCAACATAATTTAATCGTCGTGACCGTTTTTTCAAAAAGAACAAATTTATTTTCGTTGTTGAATGATACATGACGCTACTATTTTATCTACACATGTGCAAGTATCCTGAAGACAGACGCTGCGTAAACGAGCTGGAAGCATTATTATTATTGATTGAGCACAATGAATTACTTAAATTCTTCAAATTGCAAATTCACAATCATGCTAAAACACTAGCTGGAGAGCACGTGTGTTTTCAATGCATCGTATGATGATTCGGCGTGGTCAGGGCAACGCCATTCGTCGATGTCGAAAACTGTACTTTCAATTCATGATCGACATGAAGATACCGAACGACTACGATTTCCACGACACAATGAGGAAGAACACGTTCACTTACGAGACGCTATCATGAGCAATGCCGACACAGTCTTTGCTATTGCCAGGCCAAAACACAATGTGTTGACATTACAGCACGTGTGTTCAAACAAAAAATGAACTCTCTCATGAATTTCCTTACAACATGACACGTATTCCGTCTCACACGTTGCATATTTTAGTTTGGTTGGTCGATAAAACACAACCTGAGAAAACCGATAGTGTAATTTCTTTGGAAATCCAATCCGTCTACTGATCAACTACTGACCTGTATTCTGAAGTCGAACCCTTCCAAACGGATCGTAATATTGTAATCCATTCGACTTACGTCCAATCACGTTGTTCAAATGTGGCAACTTTGCCATGAAATTCGTCGTAGACGACATTAAGCTTCGTGTTGAATTTTTGCGAACCGGAAATGGTAATGGATTTTTTGGTGGAATGATCACGGTTTTCAAACAGAAAATATAAATGAAAATAACCGTGTTAAATATGTGTTCTATGAAACAGAGTAACATATTCTCTGCAACCGGGGAAAAATGAAAAAATAAATATAAAAAAATAGTTAGGTTAGTGTCAGGACTATGTGTTTTTTAAGTTTTTAAGTTGATTTCGGGTCTGCTCACCTGATAGAGAGCAAATTGCTCCCAAAATACGGTTGAATTATTTTGACGATTGTTCTTCGTTAAGGCAATGTTTTCATAGAAAGATTAAATTTGAGTTGAACGGATTGCAGAATGCAAAAATCGACTTCGATAGAATCGTGAAATCCTATCGGTTACAAACTAATCGGATTTATGACTCATGTAGTGATAACAAACTTTTATCGCCTTACATGACAGATAGAAAATGTACAAAGCGTTTCCCTTAAGATAAATTTAGCTGTCGATCTTGATAATGTGAAGCACGTATTTTTCACCAACGAAACAGCAATTGAACTAAGTTAAAATTGTTTTTTAATTTAATTTTTTTAATATATTCCTTTTTTCATTTTGAATTTAATTTTGAAGAGATTAAACATATCAGTTCTGTTAATACATACATTACATTAAATTATGAGAATTAAAAAAAATGGGTGGGCTATATCTATTATATAACCGCAAGGTTGACGTGGGACTACCTTAGTTTAGCAATCATTCGTTTGTATTGATAGAATTTTTGATTGAATGAAACAATTTCCGAATTCAAACTTCAATATATTTGCTTTGTGAGTAAAAAGATTGTATAATGTCATGTAAGGTCAATTCATGCATTGTGATATATTATGTTCTTCGTTGCAAGTAAATTTAATGGCAGTCCTTTTATGTTCGGTATGATGCCTAAGACAAAATATGTGAACGGAAGAATTATCAAACGTTTATTTTATTTTACATTTTCTTCTGAAGCTTGCATCTCTCATGTGTATGTACTTCTCGAACAGTGAAATTGCTTGATTTGATAAACTTCAGGCACTCAGTTTCGATTTTTACATGTGCGTCGAACGCATATTGTTTAATCAATAGACGTTATCGCAGCAAATGGTTATCAACATTTTGCCTAATCATCAAATGATGTGCGCAGAAATTCAGCGAGCAGAAAATATGAAGGCATATGCGATATTGCAATCTTAAATAACTGAGCCAAAGCGTTGTGTTCGTACCCGCAAACACAGAACATGCAGGAAAAAATGAAAGATTCCGAATGCTTATAACTCGAACATTTCTTACTGGATCGGAAAGATGTTTGCATCAATTGATAGGGAATATTTCTACGTATCTATCGCAACTTATAAAATGTTATTTTTCATTAGATAAACAATTGAATAATTGAAAAATGTTAAGCGTTATCTAAACGCCCCAACTGCCTCGTTTTGATTGGCCCGATTTGCGGTTTCCCCAACACAGCCATCATAACCAAGCAACCTGGAGGAAATCTACATTGCAAATACATGAAACTGGGGAGACTTTTGTTGTCATTGAAATGTGTTCCCTTACGCAGACTTCAAAACCAAGCAGCGTTGAAGAAATTGGCATTGCAAATACATGCAAGTCGGGGTTATATTTGTTCTGACTGAAATGTGTTTCCCTAACGCAGACTTAAATCCATGGAGCGTGGGGAAATTGGCATGGCAAATTCAGGCGAGCCGGTGATACTTCTGCACCCGAATGTTTTTTTTTGCACTATGAAAAGTGTTTTCCTAGCATGGATTACAAGAGCGGGTACGAACACATCGCTTTGACCCGGTTATTCAAGATTGCATTGAAGGACATGCCTTCATATCTTCTGCTCACTGAATTTCTATGCATACCTTTTGATGATTAAGCAAAATGTTGATAACCATTTGCTGTGATAACGTCTATTGATTAAACAATATGCTTTCGACATACATGTCAAAATCGAAACTGAGTGCCTGAAGTTCATCAAATCAAGCAAATTCGCGGTTCGAGAAATACGTACACTTGAGAGATGCAAACTTCAGAGGAAAATGTAAAATAAAATAATCGTTTGATAATTCTTCCGTTCACATATTTTGTCCTAGGCATCATACCAAACGTAAAAGTACTGTCATTAAATCTATTACAATTTATACAATGCATGAATTGACCTTACATGGCATTTGTTGAACCTTTTTACTCACTATACTATACAGGATTTAAACGTGAAGTTCATTCGCCTCTAGTGTCTGCACGATTTTCCCAGGTTCCTAAGTTTAGGAGACCGTGTTAGGGAAACATTTTCTAGTTTGCACAAAGGAAAGCGAGTACAAAAGTACTCACAATTTGCATTGGTTTGCAATGTCGATTTCCCCATACATCTTGGTTCTGAAGTCTGTGTTGGGGAAACATATTTCAGTCGGAACAAAAATACCCCCAACTTTCATGTGTTTGCTATGCCGATACTCCAAGGCTGCTTGGTTTTGATGGCTGTGTTAGGGAAATCGTAAATCGGGCCAATCAAAACGAGGCACTCACGGCGTTTAGATAACGCTTACATATTACAATTATTCAATTGTTTATCTAATGAGATATAACATTTTATTAATTGCGATAGAAGCGTAGAAATATTCCCTATCAATTGATGCAAACATCTTTCCGATCCAGTAAGAAATGTTCGAGTTATAAGCATTCGGAATCTTTCATTTTTTTCTGCACGTTCTGTGTTTAGGTTTTCATTTTACCCCCATATACTCCGGTTGGACATAGTCCCACGTCAAAAAAAAATCCGGTACTCATACTTCGATTCGGGAACACTATTTTCCACGGTGCAACGTCATACATGGTCAAATATTCACGTATTTGCTTGATATTCAGATGGAGTGCATCCTCAACGGCGTAAGGTGTATCCACTCTCGTCGTTTTTGAGTTAACATTCAAACACACTAAGTAATGTTTGTTTAACAACCTAAATATTTACAAGAAATAATTTATATGGCAGAACAACGTTTGCCGGGTCAGCTACTAATAGTTACGTATATATTATATGAAAGAAAGAATCATAATCAAAACTGTAACGGTTGGACGAAAAAAAAGAAACTTCAAATCAAAATCAACAGCATCCACAAAAGACAGTCGATATTTACTTCACCTTCGGAGAACGCTTTTCGCTCAATCATCTGTGCCAATTTTCCGAGTACTTCACTTCCGGGACTTCATCGGAACAAATAAAAATTTCGCTCGTCATTCCACTCCTTTTACGGTTCTCGTCTGATTCGCAAGCCTGAACCGACTGAATCGAAAGGAATCGGGAGGTGTTCATTTCGCCCCCCCGGCGGCCGAAGCAATGCAAATCGTCGCGTTCGTCAAGGACGAGGACGATGTGGTGTGGCGTGAAAAAGGATCCGAATCTTTTGCGTTCGGGACGTTTCCCGGATGCTGCCAGCCGGAACAGAGCACTCAACGTCTGAATTCATTGTTTTGGGCCGAATTATTTGAAATATTTGCCTGGGTTTGACTTTTTACGACTGAATTTAGGCTTACTCTCGGAGGGAGGGAGACCCACAGAAGGGAGGGACCGGAGATTCATTCGATGTCGCTTTTATGACCGTTTCGTACTTCCATAAACAGACGACGGAAGCACACCTGGGGCCGCTCGATAATCGACAAACTTCAACGGCGGCGACGGAATTTTATCGACTAGGCGCTATCGCTTTCAAAAAGGCCATTTATTTTCGGTGTGATGTTATGGTTTTTTTTCTTCCACTAGAACGCGTACTGCTCGTGTCACGGTTTCAAAAAGGTGCTGCCATCGGATCTGCCTTCAATCATAATTTGGTTTTCGCAGAATGTTGCCTTTTCATCACCACTTTCGGTTAATCGAATGCCAGCTGAGAAGGAACGGACTGGTGGGAGGCGGAGCAGTAGATTCCTGCCCTACTTTCCGAAGGCGATGGAATTCCATCACGATCAACTGCTGCTCGGAGGCTGTTGAGCATGTAGAAAATTTCTTCATACATTTCTTCCCCACGATGGAGGAGGCTCCATTCCTGGCTTCCTCTGGCGCAGCACATTTTTCCACGATGCTTTCTCGGTACAGTGGTTTGGGTAAGGAATTATAAAATAGTTTCCAGGGCAAAGTTTTACAAGCCCCGATGAGCAAATGTGGTGACTGTGTGTAGGGGGTCGCGCCATCAACAGGAAGCCAGAATACAGAATACGAGGATTGTTGGTGCCCCCTCTTCCTCTCGCTTGTCCGGATGCTAGGGCACTGGTGACCCAACACGCCAGCAGTACTTTTATTGCCTGTGAATGTTATGAATGAATGCTTTACCATGGAATTGTTGCGCTCGCTCCGTGGCTCAAGGCCACATATTTGGGTTTGGGTGGGTTGTGAAGGCATGCCAGGGACGGGTGTTTTATTGTGTGCCAACCGCTTGGGAAGAGATTGATGGTGGTGGAGGACTGCCTACGAGAGGTTGTTGATATTATAATTAGCTCGAAATTGATCTAAATCACGGAAAAAACGCTGTAGAAATTCGCCCAGTAGACCTATCCTTTTGAAAATTTTAGACAGTAAAATATAAACTATTAAACAACTTTTGGCATTTTCTTTTTATTCATACTTCGATCCCAAGCCCGTATGCTCGCACCTTCCTCTTTACCCCGTCCATAAGGTTCTGTACAACGTCAGGTTGTAGTTTTTTTTGAACAGAAATCCATTTTCTCTTGAAGTCCGCCTCCGATTTGACAACTTTTGGGTTCTTCCGGAGGGCCTGCTTCATAATCGCCCAATATTTCTCTATTGGGCGAAGCTCCGGCGCGTTGGGCGGGTTCATTTGCTTTGGCACGAAGGGGACCCCGTTGGCTTCGTACCACTCCAACACGTCCTTTGAATAGTGGCACGAAGCGAGATCCGGCCAGAAGATGGTCGGGCCCTCGTGCTGCTTCAATAGTGGTAGTAAGCGCTTCTGTAGGCACTCCTTAAGGTAAACCTGCCCGTTTACCGTGCCGGTCATCACGAAGGGGGCGCTCCGCTTTCCGCAAGAGCAGATCGCTTGCCACACCATGTACTTTTTGGCAAATCTGGATAGTTTCTGCTTGCAAATCTTCTCCGGAAAGCTGAATTTGTCCTCTGCGGAGAAGAACAACAGGCCCGGAAGCTGACGAAAGTCCGCTTTGACGTAGGTTTCGTCGTCCATTACCAGGCAATGCGGCTTCGTCAGCATTTCGGTGTACAGCTTCCGGGCTCGCGTCTTCCCCACCATGTTTTGCCTTTCGTCGCGGTTAGGAGCCTTCTGAACCTTGTATGTACGCAGGCCCTCCCGCTGCTTGGTCCGCTGGACGAATGAACTTGACAAATTCAGCTTATTGGCGACATCCCGGACCGAACTTCTCGGATCACGTCTAAACTGCTTAACTACGCGCTTGTGATCTTTTTCACTGACGGAGCATCCATTTTTGTCGTTCTTCACCTTCCGGTCGATGGTTAGGTTCTCGAAGTATCGTTTTAGTACTCTGCTGACCGTGGATTGGACGATTCCCAGCATCTTACCGATGTCCCGATGTGACAACTCCGGATTCTCGAAATGAGTGCACAGGATTAATTCACGACGCTCTTTTTCGTTCGACGACATTTTTCCAAATTTACGAAAAATTGACAGTGAAGCATGGCCAACGTGATCTATACACTCTTATCTGATTATAAGCGAAAGCTGAAGATATAATTCCTAAAAATTAAATTTCTACAGCGTTTTTTCCGTGATGCAATTTGATGTGACACACCCTTTAGGTTTGACAGAATTTTGCTCCGCTAATTTGATGTGTCAACATTTGTTGGCTCAATTAATGATAATGGTTGAATAATTGAAACCACTCGGGGCTTCGGCAGGCTGTCGAGCAACGGTTGATTGATTTCTTCTGAAAATACCGATATTGGTGTATGTAAAAAGCATACGAGTACATGGTACTTGGCCAGATATCCTACACCATAGTTCTTAGTGGAGAAATCTCATTTCCTTTTCTGCAAAACACGCCAGTATCCTTTTTTTTCTTTATTTCGTCAAACTATAGTAGACAACAATTACATACAGTGCTTACAATTACATTATACTTAATGAATAATTAATAGCTATATTTATGAAAATCAATTATTAGAGGTACAGGTAAACTTCGATATAACGTACATTTCACTTTCAAAATTGTACGTTGTATCGAATTGTACGTTATATCGAAGCATAATAAAGTACACACAAACGTAGTCTACAAGACATTATTGTGTTGCTGTTATAGTAAAAGTTAATGAATAACTTCAATCAGAAGACGAAGCCAGCATTTCTCATGATGTTTCCCTTCGTACTGTTGATTAAAGCTTGATTCATTTAGAATCCGGAATCAAAAAACCAGCTGTATTTCGGGATTGATTGAAAGTACAAAACTTGTTTTAGCATCACAATACAGATAATTAATTGTTCTATCAGAAAAAAAATATTGAAAAAAATTTTCCTTTACACTTTGGAAATATGTACGTTATATCGAGATAAAATGTACGTTATATCGAGTGACGTTATATCGAGGGTACGTAATAACGAGGGTACGTTATATCGAAGTTTCCCTGTACTTGTCTTGAGCAGAAACTTAAATAGTATTATTACTAATGCGAGGAAAATTCCCCAGACACTGACGCTTTTTCTTGGGAACTACGCAACCTAAACGTTGAAATAAAGCAAAAAGAAAAGGAAGAGGAAAAGGAAAAGGGAAAGGGAAAGGGAAAGGGAAAGGGAAAGGGAAAGGGAAAGGGAAAGGGAAAGGGAAAGGGAAAGGGAAAGGGAAAGGGAAAGGGAAAGGGAAAGGGAAAGGGAAAGGGAAAGGGAAAGGGAAAGGGAAAGGGAAAGGGAAAGGGAAAGGGAAAGGGAAAGGGAAAGGGAAAGGGAAAGGGAAAGGGGAAAGGGAAAGGGAAAGGGAAAGGGAAAGGGAAAGGGAAAGGGAAAGGGAAAGGGAAAGGGAAAGGGAAAGGGAAAGGGAAAGGGAAAGGGAAAGGGAAAGGGAAAGGGAAAGGGAAAGGGAAAGGGAAAGGGAAAGGGAAAGGGAAAGGGAAAGGGAAAGGGAAAGGGAAAGGGAAAGGGAAAGGGAAAGGGAAAGGGAAAGGGAAAGGGAAAGGGAAAAGGAAAAGGAAAAGGAAAAGGAAAAGGAAAAGGAAAAGGAAAAGGAAAAGGAAAAGGAAAAGGAAAAGAAAAAGGAAAAGGAAAAGGAAAAGAAAAGGAAAAGGAAAAGGAAAAGGAAAAGGAAAAGAAAAAGGAAAAGGAAAAGGAAAAGAAAAAGGAAAAGGAAAAGGAAAAGGAAAAGGAAAAGGAAAAGGAAAAGGAAAAAGGAAAAGGAAAAGGAAAAGGAAAAGGAAAAGGAAAAGGAAAAGGAAAAGGAAAAGGAAAAGGAAAAGGAAAAGGAAAAGGAAAAAGGAAAAGGAATGACGGCCAATGGTCAATAGTCAATGGTTTAAGAATTACCTCTTTTTTCAAATAACGGTGTGCCGTGAACTACATGCAACAGATGATATTGCTTGTTTTGATGAGCGGACTATAATAAATCGAAATTGCCTGGTTAAATTATTTTTCGTCATCTTAAAGAATATTTGACTCATTTTCCGTACAGGTCATAAATCTATTTTTTCCGTTTTTGAAGCACAAAGTTTTGCCAAAACGCTTGAATAAAGGGACTAGGAAAAACGGTCACCATAGAACCAAATTGTCAGCTTTTTAACCCCTTTCACTACTGAAAATTCGGTAGCATTATTCCTTTTAGAGTAAATATCAGTAGGTCCAGGAGATGCATTTAAGTGGAAATTAGCATTTCTAGACAAAAACTGTCTTCGACAAAGTGGTTACATATGATAGAGCGCTCATTTTCATGATGCCAAAAATATGGTGACCAACATTTTCGATGAAATAAAAATTGAAGATAGCGTATTTTGACAAGTTCTGCATCGTAAAATGTTTGTATCAGTATGTTCTAAAAGTCTTTCGAAGACAGTATGTATGTAGAATTTGAAATATAAAAGTTAGAGCAGAAAAGTTTTTAATGGTGACCCCAACGCAAATTAGGAAAAAGGCGCTATATCGGTTATTTCAAGAGATAGAAAAAAACTTTGTTCTACAAATATTTTTTTAAATAACTGGGACTAGAACATTGTAAAACTATGTTTAGCTCTATCTATAGAGATAAGAAACTTAGATTTTTTATGTAAATGATGCGCTAAATGGGTAAATGAGCGCTCTATCATATGTAACAACTTTGTCGAAAACAGTTTTTGTCTAGAGAATAACTGTCGAGCTCTAAATGCTAATTTCCACTTAAATGCATCTCCTGGACCATTGTGCAATGGACTGCAACAAAATTTTCTCGTGTTGTAGACCGTTTCTGAAATTATCATTTGAAATCGTTTCTTAACCGTATCAGTGACTGAGGAACTTAAGTTAATGGGATGCAGTTCATTGTGGTATACTGTTATTCACTTTATAAGGAAGATTGTTCGACTGACGAACGATGTTTGATTCTGAGTAACTTTATTTACATATACAGAGATTGAAGATACCTGACTTCAGGTACAATCTAGGTATAACGTAAACAAGTTAATTATTTTTGTAATTTGTATTTATTTTTAATTTTTTTGTTTGTATTTTTGTATTTTGTATTTTGTACGAGATGTATTTGTGTTGTTGGGATTTCAATTCTACTTTGAAATCTGTTTGTGTTTTGATTGTGTAACGCGAATAATATATTATGTTAAAAGTTTGTAATGCATATCAAGTAATCATTTGCTGAAAAATATTGGGATTTATATTTGATTCAAAAGCTTTTTTTTTAAATTGAGAGAGTTCAACTAAATCTATTCGAACCTTCCGGATTGGTTAAAGGTACAAAAAATGTTTTAGTATTGAAACACAGATAATTTATCGTCCTTTAGGAAAAAAAATCCAAAAATTCTTCTCATTCACTTTGAAAATGTGTACGTTATATCGAAGTTACCCATTATTAGGTTTGTGAAAAAGTTATCCATTATTTTCTCGATAGCTGGCTTTAATGATAAACATCTTACCTAATATCGGTCATACAATATCAAGTATAAAGATGACATTTCATAAAGGTGATTTTTCACGCTAAAAAAATTGTTTTGATGTTTTTGGTTTGTTCCATTCAGTTGTGAGTTACAGGGTGTTAACAATGAAGGTCGAAAAAGAGAAAATTCGGTACATTTTACACTTTTTCATTATCAATGCGAAAATGCAAGCCAGGCCGCTGAAATTGTGAATGGCGTTTATGGTGCTGATACTGCAACATTAAAACACGTGCAACCTAATTTATTTTTCAAAATTTTTATTTATTTAAATTGTTTTTCCAATTTTTATTTAGTGCAATACACTAAATAAGATCACTACTGTCAACGAATGGACCCTTTGAAGCTAACAATTGACCAGAAAAGTCCAGATTTGGCCAATAGAAGAGGTGTTGTGTTCCATTAGGACAATCCGAAGCATATTGAATATAGTTTTGAGTTTAACCTAAAATTCATGGTTTACTTTTGACGTAGAACTACGTCTTTCATTAAGGATGCCAAATCAGAACACAGGTCACATTTTTATGAAATAAAGTCAACATTAATAACTATTTTTGCCGCAAACGGATTTTGGCGATTTGCATACCAAACGAATCGGAAATTCCCTAAGATTTGTGTTTTATGCTATATATAACAATCGCCTGCTTTTCACATACTTTTGTTCTGCCCATTTGAGAGCTTTGCTACCCATGCTGCCAATAACGAGCAACTTATCGGCGATCAACGAAGGGGAATGATTTAAAGTCTCCGTGAACAAATAAAAGAAGAGGAAGAAGAACGAGGAAGACTATTTCCCTAGAGCATAAATATTGGATCTCGCTGAGGTAAACTTACCCCTACTCCGCCCTTCATTCCTTCCCGCACCTCTTCTCACCCACCCATTCCCATCAATTCTTTCCTTTCCATCCCATTCCATTTTTGACGTGGGACTACGTCTAACCGGAATATATGGAGGGTAAAATGAAAACCCAAACACTGAACATGCAGGAAAAAATGAAAGATTTCGAATGCTTATAGCTCGAACATTTCGTACTGGATAGGAGAGATGTTTGCATCAATTGATAGGGAATATTTCTACGCATCTATCGCAACTAACAAAATGTTGTTTTTCATTAGATAAACAATTGAATAACTATAAAATATTAGGCGTTATCTACACGCCCTAACTGCATCGTTTTGATTGGCCCGATTTACGGTTTCCCTAACACAGCCATCTAAACCAAGCAGCTTTGGGGAAATCGGCATTGCAAATACATGAAAGTAGGGGGACTTTTGTTCTCATCGAAAAATGTTCCCTAACACAGACTTTAAAACCAAGCAGCGAAATCGGCATTGCAAACACACGAAAGTAGGGGGAGCTTTTGTTCCCACCGGAATGTGTTCCCTAATAGAGATTTCTAAACCAAGGTGCCTGGAGAAATCGGTATTTCAAATTCAAGCAAGTCGGGGGTATTTTTGTTCCGACTGGAATGTGTTTCCCTAACACAGACTTCAAATCCATGGTTTCTGGGGAAATCGGCTCTGCAAATAAATGCAAACTGCGAGTACTTTTGTTCTCGCTTGCCTTTGTGCAGAGTGGAATATGTCTGTCCTAACATGATCTTCTAAACTTAGGAACCTGGGAAAATCGTGCAGCCACTAGAAGCGAATGAACTTCCCAGTTTCAAGCAAATTCGAGATTCGAGAAGTATGTACACTTTTGGGATGTAAACATCAGAGGGAAATGTAAAATAAAATAATCGTTTGATAATTTTTTTTTTGTCTTTATTGGAAAGATTTTCAGCCTTAGGCGGGTTCATCAAACGTTTGATAATTCTTCCGTACATATATTTTGTTCTAGTCATCATACCAAACGTAAAAGGTCCGTCATTGAATTTACTTGTATCGAAGAACAATCAATCACAATAAATGAATTGATTTTACATGGCATTTGTTCATTTTTTTTCACTCACAGAGCAAATATATTGAGCTCAATTGAATTTGGAAACTGTTTCATCCAATCAAGAATTTAATCAATACAAACGAATGATTGCTAAGCTAAGGTAGTTCCACGTCAACCTTGCGGTTATATCATAGATATTTTTTGTGGTTTGTTTTTGACTTTCGGTTCGGAGCTGGAGGCGGTCGCGCTTCATTGCCGCTTTGGTCCTCGTATTAATAATTATATTTTTTTTTCCACAGCATATATTAAATATCGTATGTGGCATAGGATTCCTTCTTACCTTCGCCTATAACCGAGCAGACAGGTGTAATAAGTATGGTTTTTGTCGACTTCTTTTCCTTTTCTCCAGCCTCTACAAGGCTGGTCTTCAATGGTTCTTCTCGGGGCTAGAGGCGAACGCACTGAATAGTTTAAAGCCTCTTAAAAACAAAGAGTGAAGTGAAGGCAAACTTTCAGTGTCGTTCTAGATACGAAGTAATGAACATCGTTTGTTCTTCCTCGTTTTACGTCATCACATGTCTCCGTTTCGGATTGAGCTGGGGACGCGAAAAAAAATACTTACTCGCTGATGTCTCTAACATTGCAATCTTTACATCAAACTGACGCCATTCCATTAAGGTTCTGAACTACAAAAATGTGTGGGGAACCATCAAACTAGGCTATCATCGGCTCACCAAGAAAGTAGTTGTTCAGGAATTTTTGTGTGTGGTTTGGTTTCGCGTGACTATCTCCACCAATCAATCTCTGTTGAGGCAAATATTCTGTCTTTTTCATTACTCCAAGCAGTTGACATCGCTTGTTTTCTGTCGTCATAAGGACTTCATTGGTCAAAGTTGCATCAATGCATTGAACTGACACTATGGCAAAGCAGCCGTTAAGGTTGGGCACCAAATAATTATTTGGATAATACCAAGCTAGACCATCGTGAATATTGTGCAGGTATGTTATGAGTTATTTGGGTTAGCGTGACAGTCGCCAAACTGCCTTCAACTAGGATTTCATTTGTGCTAATATTGATCATAATAAAGCAATGCTACTTTTTTCGAGGTTATTGAGATTAACGAAAATAGTTTATTTCGTTTATTTAGGCGCCGAGAAAGTAAATGTCGTTCTGGAATTTTGTATGTGACTTGGTTTCGCTTGCCAGTAGCATATGACAGCTGCGCTTATCTCGAGTATGAGAATGTAATGCAACTTTTTTCGAGGCCAGCATTATAAATAAATATCCAAAGATATAAACAAGTGACTTGAAGAAAAAAAATACAGCGTAGTTCTATGTCAACAATCAACAATCGTGATCGTGTCTTGGACACAAACTGTAACAGGCATCGGATAATCAGGAATAAACCTGCAATAAGTGTTCAGTTGATAAGCACTTTATTAATATAAACACGTCCTCACGGGGCAAGCAACTAATTTGAACTGCCTTAATGTGCACACAAATAACACCACTCTAGAAAGGTAAGTGTGGCCAGTTTTAAATAATAACAATCTTCTTACACAAACTCCTATAATTTTTTCCCCAACCATATTATTTTGACGGAGACCTACTTTGAGGGTAATAGAAATTTGAATGAACAGAGAAAACAAATGTAATCGGAAGCATTATTTTGAGAAATTCATTGTTAAGAATCAAATCGTTAGTGGAGGTACAATTAGCGCACAACTCAGTTAGTGCGAAAAGAATAAACGAATCGCTAAGACACCGGACGGTGGAATAATATAGTCCTCGTTCTGACTTGTTTAACTGAGTGGAATGGATCGTATGCAGCCATAAAGATGTAGTTCATTATTAAAATATTGTGAACATACACTCGTCCTCCCCGGAACGCTGGAGCATATAAATAAATAATAACTTAAACTGGAAACAACAAATCCCATACACACGCGTCCCACTGTAGAGCTCAACAAACCTCTACAAAACACGCGGGGCTGCAGCAGCACCTTCAACGCAACGCCCACATCCGGCCCGGTGCGACTGCGAAACCATGATTAATGTTTTTAGTCACGCGAGAGGCTCCTCATTACCTTCGGTTCTCAAACCAAAAAAAAAAAAGAATCGCCGCCGCCGCGGATGGAAGCTGTAGGCATACATAGAGCCTTGCGTGAAAAATGACGTGCGAGGCTGAACAGAGTTTGCAATGCAGCAAAAAATATAGGGAAACGAAACCGACGCTGAAAAACCTTGGCTCTTTTGCTCCTGTTCCGTTGTACGGATTGCGGCAGCCTATTCGAGGCTTAGTGTTTAAAATATGTGTTTATGAAAAATCTGCTCCATGGCAAAATCAGAAGCAGGAAAAAAAAACAAAGAAAATACAGAACACAACCTCCTGTTCATAACGCAGGAATGGAACGAGCCTTCTTGCGTGACAGCGAAATAAATTTGAACATTTGTCAAGATTCTGCGAAAAACTCACAATGAGACCTCCTTGAGAGGAGGCGCCGCTTCGAACATGTGTAGAAAAATGTAATAACGACGCAAATGATGTCGGAAGTGAACGAATGTCGGAGCCAAAAAGCGACAAAGGCAGAAGAGCAAAAGATTGTCGAAAAAAATGTTGATTTATACGGAACACACAAAAAACCATAGCAGCTGTGCAAATACGAGTGCTGCAATAAAAAGCATTGTAATGAAAGTGATTTCCTTTTGTTATGGTCAAGACAAGTTGTTAGAGCCGTCAGAAAGTATTCGGGAAAAGAATACTTTGCTGAACATTGTAGCCGAATAGTTTTGAAGATTGAGAGCATTTGGGGGATCTCTGGAAGCACGTCATAAAATCATACCGAACGAGAAATTTTCCAGGCTGTCTCCATAAATCTTCATCAGTTGCTACAATACTGCGAGAGACGATTACTATGCAGCATCGCCATTTGCTTCGCCCACCCCCTCCCGAAAACCAGAAGAATTGCACGAAACGATCACATATTCTTTTATTTGTTGGTTTTACTGTTCTTCTCACTTCAAACCCAACATCCAGCGGCGTGAACATATTTCTTCGGTATTATCTTCACAGACACATTACTCCATTGTATTTATTGTTTCCATGTTTCCCACTCAAGGACAAGTGCCGCTGAGCGAGCGAACCCCAGAGCTCAAGCGGAGATATATGTGGCACGAAGGGACAAATAAATGGGCCAGATTCTGGAACCACCCAGTCGCTTATTGACTGACGTTCCGACGCCCCGCGCATTCGAACCGACGCTGAAATATGGCTGGGATTCGACCTCATCGCCCCCACCGTTTGCTACCAACAGTGGTGCCACCGCTGCGTGGGGATATCACAATATTTCACGGATTTTCGCAAAAGCAGGTTCGCCCCATAAATATTGTGGTGTGATTAGGGATAAAAATTAAAAATCCCTGCCGGGGCGCGTAGTCCTCTCATAAGCTCGCGCTGCTGGAGAGTTTGCTGTAAACGAATGAACAAAAAAAATCCGAACTGAAATGAAACATGGCGAACCGACGAGATGAATTTTTTATTGGCAACTTGGGAGGGCGACAAAAAAGTATGTTGAGGAAGAGATATTCAAGCTTGACTAGCTGGAACATAATACATGTGCGACTATATCCAGTGGTTGATTTCGAGTGGAAACATTTCAAAGTGGTTATTATGGAGGGAATTCGGGTGCTGATTTAGTATGCACCTGATTTTCGCGGATATACAGTTAATCGCAAAATTGAGTATAAAACTCGTGCTGGTTTGTTGTTGTTGAGTTTTTCGGGGTTAAAGAATAAATAATTAACACTAAACCTACCGATGTTTAATGTATACCAATTCCTACCACAGCGGGTCAAGTGACCCTTTATAAATAGTTAGTGAACAATGACTCGATTTATATAGTTTAGTTGAGAAACGTGGCATACCATATTTCTCCTGTAAATTTCGACATTTTGGGATAACAGTTATTAGCAAAATTTTGAAATTACAATTTTTGACACGCAAAATAGCACTGTAGCTTGGAATGGTTACTGTTAGCTCGCTTGGATAGTCAGCAATACAATTAATTCTGATGATTCACTATTCATTCACAAATACAACAAAATATATAAAGCAATAAAAAAAAGTGTAGTGAAATTTTCAATTGTCACGTTTGGTTGGAATATGTGTATTATTTTTGACGTGGGACTACGTCTAACCGGAGTATATGGGGGGTGAAATGAAAACCTAAACGCAGAACATGCAGGAAAAATGAAAGATTCTAAATGCTTATAACTCGAACATTTCTTACTGTATCGGAAAGATGTTTGCATCAATTGATAGGGAATATTTCTACGCATCTATCGCTATTAAATAAATGTTATTTATCATTAGATAAACAATAGAATAACTGTGAAATGTTAAGCGTTATCTAAACGCCCTAACTACTTTGTTTTGATTGGTCCGATTTACAGTTTCCCCAACACAGCCATCATAACCAAGCAGCCTTGGCGAAATCGGCATTGCAAATACATGAAGGTGGGGGGATTTTCGTTCTCACCGGAATGTGTTCCCTAACACAGACTTCAAAACCAAGCAGTGTTGGAGAAATCGGCATTGCAAATATATGAAAGTTGGGGGTATTTTTGTTCCGACTGAAATGTGTTTGCCTAACACAGACTTCTAATCCATGGAGCGTGGGGAAATTGGCATTGCAAATACATGTAAGTCGGGGGTATTTTTGTTCCGACTGAAATGTGTTTCTCTAATACAGACTTAAAATCCATGGAGCGTGGGAAAATTGGCATTGCAAATTCATACAGGTCGGGAGCATTTTTGTTTCGACTGAAATGTGTTTCCCCAACACAGACTTCAGAACCAAGGTGCCTTGAGGGAATTGGCATTGCAAATTCATGCAGGTCGGGGGTATTTTTGTTCCGACTGAAATGTGTTTGCCTAACACAGACTTCAAAACCAAGGTGCTACTACTGCTAGTACTTTTGTACTCGCTTGCCTTTCGTGCAGGCTAGAATATGTTGAGGTTGGTGATTCATGCAAGCCGGGGGTAGTTCTGCACCCGCATGTTTTTTTTGCACTCCGAAAAATGTGTTCCTAACACGCATTACAAAAACGGGTACGAACACAACGCTTTGGCTCGGTTATTCAAGATTGCATTGAAGGATATTCCTTCATATCTTCTACTCACTGAATTTCTGGCACTGAGTACCTGAAGTTCATCAAATCAAAAAACAGGAAGTGGGTTATATCTATGGTATAACCGCAAGGGTGACGTAGGACTATCGTTGATTTAGAGATCATTTGTTTGAAGTTGAATCTAAATCCATTCTGAATGAATGAATAAATGAATATTTGGGGGACTTCGAAAACGAGAGCGTTACGTTGGAGGCACAAGGTTTTATGCATCCAATATAGGATACGAAAAACCTTGTTCTGAAGAATAATCTTCAAAAGCTAACCTGCTAACTGTACTTGATTGACAAATCACAAACCCAAATGTATTATATGGATATGTTATGGATAGAAAACATTAAAATAAACTCTTTCACATGAATGTATTTTTAAATTCCCAGAGGAAATGGCAGATTATTTTCCAGCAATGATTAGATCTTTCTGGAACTTTCTCGATGCTGAATGGCATCCAAACGGAAAGAATTCTGCGCGTGTATGTGTCGATCCTTTGCCGTCCACCTCCTCCAGCACGTTAGGCAACGATGTTGTCTTGTCGATGTCCTCACGAAAAATGAATGTGTCTCACCACCAGAATATCGCTTAAGTATGCTTTTTGTGTGTGATTGAATCGAGAGAAGGTGTGGTTTACGATGGCAATTTGGAAGGCAAACTAGAGGGGAATGAACTCTCTGAGCTAGGAACTTTCAGCGACTGAGCAATAATCGATTGCGGGCACATACAATATTGGATACGGAAATATCCTACTGATGGGGAAGAATAATCTTCAGAAGCTATCCTGTTAATTGCGATTGATTGAAAAATCACAAAACCAAATGTATTTGGTCACAGTGTTACATGGATAGAAAACATTAAAATAAACTCTTTCACATGAATGTATTTTTAAATTCCCACAGGAACTGGCAGATTATTTTCTGTAACGATTAGATATTTCCACATTTTCCTCGATACTGGAAGCCCACCAGTGGTTAATACTAACTCGATAACCACCTGTTAATAGTACTTGATTGAAAAATATTTGGTCACAGTGTTACATGGATAGGAAACATTCAAATAAACTCTTTCACATGATTGTGTTTTTAAATTCCCAGAGGGACATCGCAGATTATTTTCCAGAAATTATTAGATCTTTCTGGAACTTTCTCGATGCTGAATGGCATCCAAACGGAAAGAATTCCGCGCGTGTATGTGTGTGTAGCGATGTCTACCCGGGGAGCCGTTTGTGGCATCACTCTCCTCCTGATGGATTCCCTTCTGGCCTAGGGTGCACAAACAGGCTCTTGGTGACACCGTTCATCCGCGCTTTATTGATAAACGAAGAGCTTCACCACAACAGCGACAACATGCTCCAATCGCTGTTCAATTAGAACTGAGTGGATTTCCGAGCGGCGCTCGCTTATATACCGATTGGTGATTTCAATAGCCTGTTTTGAAAGCAATTTTAAGACTATTGAAACAAGTTTTTGGATCAAAAAGTAACAAGTATAGAATGCGTAGACATTTTATCTTTCGAATGAAGTGTTTATCATACCATTTCGTTCAGTTGTTTAGGAGCTATTAACGCTCAAAATCTCGGTCTCCGGCGTAACGCTTTCGTTTTCGAAACTTTGATTTTACACCCCGGTATAGAAATGAAAGACGTAGTCCTACGTCAAAAAATTCGCGGTTCGAGAAGTACTTCAGAGGGAAATGTAAAATTAAATAATCGTTTGATAATTCTTCCGTTCACATATGTTGTCCTAGGCATCGTACCAAACGAAAAAGGACTGTCATTAAATTTACTTGTAGCGAAGAACATAATTTATCACAATACATGAATTGACCTTACATGGCATTTATTCAATCTATTTACTCAAAAAGCAAATATATTGAATTCGATTGAATTCGGAAATTGTTTCATTCAAACCTACTCAAAAACCTAATCAATACAAACAAATGATTGCTAAGCTAACCTAGTCCCACGTCAACTTTGCGGTTATATCATAGATATAACCCACCTATTTTTTATGGAACCCTCTCTCAATTCCAGAGAAGGGAGGGGTGTCATACCATCATAGAAACATTTCTCGTACTCAAAAACCCTCACATCCAAAATTTGGCTCCATTTGCTTTATTAGTTCTCGAGTTATGCAGAAATTTGTGCTTCATTTGTATTTGTTCGAACCACCATAGAAACGTTTATCGATCCCTGAAACCTGTATACGCCAAGCTTGATTCCATTTGCTTGATAAGTTCTCGAGTTATTCATCGAATGAAACTTCCCCCCATTCCCTGTAGTGAGGGGGAGGAATGTCAAACCACTTAAGGAACGTTTCTTGTCTCCTAAAACCTCCACATGCTAAACTAGGTACTCTTTGCTTGATAAGTTCTTGAGTTCTGCAGACATTTATGCTTCATTTGTATGGTAGCCCCCCTAAAAGAGCGGTGAGGAGTGTCAAACCACCATAGAACCATTTCTTGTCCCCAAAAACCATCTATATATATAAAAATGAATATCTGTCTGTTTGTCTGTCTGTCTGATTCTTATGGACTCGGAAACTACTGAACCGATCAACATGAAAATTGGTACGTAGGGGTTTTGGGGCCAGGGAAGGTTTTCGTGATAGTTTGAGACCCTTCCTCCCTCTCCAAGGGGGGGCTGCCATACAAATTAAACATAAATTTCTACATTACTCGGGAAATAATCAAGCAAATGAAACCAAATAAGGCATATTGAGATTTTAGGGTGCAATAAATGTTTCTATGGTGGTTAGATTTTCGATACTCCTCCCTCTTCTCTGAAGGGGGCCGCCATGAAAATGAAACACAAATTTTTGAATTACTCGAGGAATAATCAAGCAAACGAAACCAATTTTGGCATGTGGAGGTTTAAGGATGCAATAAATATTTCTATGGTGGTTAGACAACCACTCTCCCCCCCCCGCGCTTTCTAAGGGTGAAATGAAATGAAACACAAATTTCTGCATAACTCGAAAACGTTTCTATGGGGAATAAACTCCTCCCCCCTCTCTAAGGGGGGCTGCCATACAAACGAAACACAAACTTCAGCATAACTCGAGAACTAATCAAGCACTATTTGGGATGTGAGGGTTTTTGGGTATGAGAAATGTTTCTATAATGGTATGATACCCCTCCCTCCTCTGGAATGGTGAGGTGGTCCCATAAAAGTATTACACATATTTCAACCAAAACAAAAATGGGTGGGTTATATCTATGATATAACCGCAAGGTTGACGTGGGACTACCTTAGCTTAGTAATCATTTGTTTGTATTGATTAAATTTTTGATTGAATGAAACAATTTCCGAATTCAATTGAATTTAATATATTTGCGTTGTGAGACCGTGTTAGGGAAACGCACTCTAGTCTGCACAAAGGCAATCGAGTACAAAAGTACTCGCAGTATGCATGTATTTGCAATGCCGATTCCCCAGACACCTTGGTTTAGAAGTCTTTATAGGTAAACAGATTCAGTCGGAACAAGTATACTCCCGAGCTGGATGAATTTGCAATCCCAGTTTCCCTAGACACCATGGTTATGGAGCCTATGTTGAGGAAACACATTTTAGTCGGAACTTAAATGCCCCCGACTGGTATGAATTTTCCATGCCAATTTTACCAAGTTCCTTGGTTTTGAAGTCTGTGTTAGGGATCACATTTCGGAGAAAACAAAAGTCCCCCTACTTTCATGTATTTGCAATTCCGATTTCCCCAAGGCTGCTTGGTTTTGAAGTCTGTGTTGGGGAAACCGTAAAGCGGGCCGATCTAAACGAGGCAGCTAGGGCGTTTAGATAACGCTAAACATTTTAAAGTTATTCAATTATTTATCTAATGAAAAATAACATTTTATTAATTATGATAGATGCGTAGAAATATTCCCTATCAATTGATGCAAACATCTTTTCGATCCAGCAGAAAATGTTAGAGTTATAAGCATTCGAAATCTTGCATTTTTTCTTGCATGTTCAGTGTTTATGTTTTCATTTTACCCCCATATATTCCGGTTAGACGTAGTCCCACGTCAATATTCCAATCAAACATGACAATTGAAAATTTTAGGAAAACTCTGAAGGAAAAAGGGCAAATTCGGAAAATTTAATTCCTATATGTACAACTACATAGTGACAAGTACTGTTAGTCCATTTGTTGTTTGCGCTAGCGAAATTGATCTTTGTTCGAAACTGGAAATGAATTTTAATGTGCTGAAATGCACTCCTATATCTTCTTCTATCTATACCAAAAACAAGGATCGCCTAATGTGTTGATAAGAGCAGAACTCGAGGAAGGAATTGTCCGATTTAGGGCTGTCTTTACTCTATCATATAGGGTTGGGGAAAAAGAAATGTCGTATTTCTGATCGAAATTTGACGCTTCATTTAACATACTTAAAATTATCCAATTCAAGTCAAATATGCATTGTTTTGTTCGCAAACTTGTTGCCATTTAGAAAGCAACTTCATTATCCCCCCTTATAAAACCCCCTCCTTATTTGCAAAAAAAAACTCAGACAGCCAGTTTTCGCAAGCCTCTTTTGAGGCCAACTTAGTATCACCAAGAGCGTTTTGCATGGACCGGAAAAGATGATAATCACTTGGAGCTAGGTCCGGACTATACGGTGGGTGCAATAGGACATCCCATCCGAGCTCCCGTAGCTTCTGGCGGGTCATCAAAGATTTGTGAGGCCGAGCGTTGTCCTGGTGGAAAACAACACCATTCCTGTTGATCATTTCTGACCGCTTCTGTTCAATCGCCTGCTTCGAACGATCAAGCTGCTCACAGCAGAGAACCGAGTTGAGGGTCTGGCCATAGTTGAGCAGTTCATAATGGATGATTCCCTTCCTATCTCACCGAACACACAACAAAACTTTCCTGGCCGTCAATCCGGGCTTGGTGATGGTTTGGGCCGGCTCAACGCGCTTCGACCACGACTTTTTTCGCTTTAGGTTGTCGTACGTGATCCACTTTTCATCACCAGTCACCATCTTCTTCAAAAATGGGTCGAGTTCGTTACGTTTCAGTAGTGCATCGCAGCCGTTGATTCGGGTCTAAAAGATTTTTTTTGCATCAACTCGTGTGGCACCCATACATTCAGCTTTTTTGGAATCCAATCTTCTACAAATGGTTCCAAACGGTTTTATGGTCTATACCCAGTTCCTGGCCAATCGAGCGAGTACTCACATGCCGGTCTACTTGGATGATTTCAACGATTTTATCGGTTCCACGACGATTGGCCTACCAGTACGGGCTGTATCTTCGACAGCCACTACACCAGAACGAAAACGATCAAACCAACGCTGTGCTGTGCGAATCGTTACAGTATCGGGTCCATAAACTACACGATGTTTTCGGCTGCCTTCGTTGCAGTTCTACCTCGCAGGTAGTAAAAACGTAAAATATGGCGAATTTCTTGCTTGGTGGACTCCATCTTTGACGCGCTATAACTTGAGACTGAAAAGGACAATCACAACATTGTCAAAACGACACTTGTAGCACAGATTGTCGTCATTTCATGACGGATTGATGAGATTTTTACATCAAAACATTGCGGCACTCTATAACAATTTTTCACCTTGAATAAAATAATTTATATCATGTAATTAACTATCGAACAATTGAAAAATCTCAACCCCTATCCAAACGGTACTGATTGGTCGAAATTGACGTCATTTCTTTTTCACCTGCTTCGCTTCTTTCGTTCCCCGATAAGTCAAATATTTGCATGGCGAGCGAGTTGGGGGCGCCTATTTCTCACATACCAACTGATATAAAAGGACGGTAGCATTTTTGGATTTCTCACCTAGAGACGAATGAACTCTCAGAGTTTAAAGTCTCTCTAATTCAATACCTTCCTTCCTTCCTTGGATTTCTCATTCTCGTTCAACGCTTAGATCGGCAAACATCTGAGCTTCTAGTGTGCAGTGCTCTACAAATCAACCAACACCATACGGTGCGGCAAAGGAGAGGAAGCCATCGGCAACCAACGATGGATGCGGTGCGGCAAAGGGAGCAAAGAAGAGGAAGCAGCGGAGAGCATCGAATTGAATCTAGTGTGCATTGCTGGTGCGCTCCTCTTCACATCAACAATTGAATGCGGTAAAGGAGGCCGAGGAGCGAAGTGCATGGTATCACACTCGCTATCCGTCGTTTAGCTCGTCGTGGTGATGCCAATCAAACCCTCGCAAATCGACGCACAGAAGCCGATGGCGCCAAAGTCAAGGAAAACATCAGCGAATCCGTAAAAGCTACCGCTCCCAAAACTGAACTGCTACATCCGACTGAAACGCAGCAGATTCCGTACAACCCATTAAACCATTCCAGTCCTTCTCAGGACTATCAATTTGTTTTGAAACAAAAGAGTTTATTTTACTGTTTTCCACTTACCACAAAAACTATATAAAACTATGAACAAAAAATTAGTGGGTTATATCTATGATATAACCGCAAGGTTCACGTGGAACTACCTTAGCTGAGCAATCATTCGTTTGTATTGATTAAATTCTTGATTGAATGAAACAGTTTCCAAATTCAATTGAGTTCAATATATTTGCTCTGTGAGTGAAAAAAATGAACAAATGCCGTGTAAAGTCAATTCATTTATTGTGATTGATTGTTCTTCGTTACAAGTAAATTTAATGACGGACCTTTTACGTTTGGTATGATGACTAGAACAAAATATATGTACGGAAGAATTATCAAACGTTTGATGAACCAGCCTAAGGCTGAAAATCTTTCCAATAAAGGCAACAACAAAATTATCAAACGATTATTTTATTTTACATTTCCCTCTGAAGTTTACATCCCAAAAGTGTACATACTTCTCGAATCTCGAATTTGCTTGAAACTGGAAAGTTCATTCGCTTCTAGTGTCTGCACGATTTTCCCAGGTTCCTAAGTTTAGAAGATCATGTTAGGACAGACATATTCCACTCTGCACAAAGGCAAGCGAGGACAAAAGTACTCGCAGTTTGCATTTATTTGCAGAGCCGATTTCCCCAGAAACCACGGTTTTGAAGTCTGTGTTAGGGAAACACATTTCAATCGGAACAAAAATACCCCCGATTTGTATGAATTCGCAATGCCGATTTCCCCACGCTTCATGGATTTGAAGTCTGTGTTAGGGAAACACATTCCAGTCGGAACAAAAATACCCCCGACTTGCATGAATTTGAAATACCGATTTCTCCAGGCACCTTGGTTTAGAAATCTCTATTAGGGAACACATTTCGGTGGGAACAAAAGCTCCCCCTACTTTCGTGTGTTCTTTTTCTTCTTTTTGGCTTTAAGAGGGTTTAAACTTTTCAGTTCACTCGCCTCTAGGCTCTTTCGTGTGTTTGCAATGCCGATTTCGCTGCTTGGTTTTAAAGTCTGTGTTAGGGAACATTTTTCGATGAGAACAAAAGTCCCCCTACTTTCATGTATTTGCAATGCCGATTTCCCCAAGGCTGCTTGGTTTAGATGGCTGTGTTAGGGAAACCGTAAATCGGGCCAATCAAAACGATGCAGTTGGGGCGTTTAGATAACGCCTAATATTTTACAGTTATTCAATTGTTTATCTAATGAAAAACAACATTTTGTTAGTTGCGATAGATGCGTAGAAATATTCCCTATCAAGTGATGCAAACATCTCTCCTATCCAGTACGAAATGTTCGAGCTATAAGCATTCGAAATCTTTCATTTTTTCCTGCATGTTCTGTGTTTAGGTTTTCATTTTATCCTCCATATATTCCGGTTAGACGTAGTCCCACGTCAAAATACTGTTTATTTTTATATTTTCTACTAACAACAAACAGGGAACCATCATATCACATCTAGAAATGTCTAAAATTTTCGTAGAGGCATATTGCAATAACCGATTCATTCGAGGAAATGTCTATAAGTATTCGATTAATCGAGCGAATATTCGTTGATCAGACATCGATAAAAGTTTCGTCAAATATAATTTTAAATAAATAATACATTTTTAATGAAATCGTTTTTCAGTTTGATCCAATATATTAACAATTCATGATTCATGCGGCGATAGAAAAATAAACCCATTACCAACGTAATTCACATAATTCTTATTGGAAAACGTACTGTTTTTCTGTTCGAAATTTCCCGTTCGTCGAATTCTTGGGATTATAATTCACGGCAAAGTTTCCAAATGTTACGAAACTGCAGAAAATTTTGACGTCTCTAAACGAAAATACCTCGTTCTGACTGGTCGAAATTGAAGATACGGAGAAATCGGCACATCAAAGTAGAGGGAACTTTTGTTCCCACCGAAGTGTATTCCCTAACAGAGACATCGAAAACAAGCTGCCTGGAGGAAATCGTCATTGCAAATAAATGAAGGTAGGAGGAGCTTATGTTCCCAACGACATGTATTCCCTAACAGAGATTTAAAATCCAAGGTGTCTGGGGGAAATCAGCATGTAAATACCCTCATGGTCGACAGTTTAACTAACGACGCGTACAAATGGATAGTGCTCATTGTAACTAGCGTGGCCATTACTGATTGCAAACGTACTGGCGAATAAGTAGGGAGTGATGAATGAGTGTTTTCTATTTATTTTCGTTCCAATAAGAATCTTTCGATTGATTAATTGAAGAATGATATTTCAATGAACAGAATAGAACTTATGTTTGATAGAATATAAATAAAATTTAAATTTGGAACTTTTATGTTCGTTGCTTCGTGAAATTTCATATCAATGACCGATATCAATGTCCAATTGAAATTCGCATTGGGGCATGTAGCATCGTGTTCCGTTGGGTTTTAAGCGAAAAGGGAAATGGGTTGAGTAAACACTCAAAAAGTAAAAATTATGAAAGAAATTACCTTTTCCATTTCAAATATATTTTCTCTATAGTAAAATAACACTTTTTTCTGGTGAGAAAACTTGATAATTGTGTTCGATAATGATAATCATCTTATACAACATTGATGAGTTTTATTTCTTTGTTTCATCTTTTCAGTTCACTCGCCTCTAGGCTCTTTCGTGTGTTTGCAATGCCGATTTCGCTGCTTGGTTTTAAAGTCTGTGTTAGGGAACATTTTTCGATGAGAACAAAAGTCCCCCTACTTTCATGTATTTGCAATGCCGATTTCCCCAAGGCTGCTTGGTTTAGATGGCTGTGTTAGGGAAACCGTAAATCGGGCCAATCAAAACGATGCAGTTGGGGCGTTTAGATAACGCCTAATATTTTACAGTTATTCAATTGTTTATCTAATGAAAAACAACATTTTGTTAGTTGCGATAGATGCGTAGAAATATTCCCTATCAAGTGATGCAAACATCTCTCCTATCCAGTACGAAATGTTCGAGCTATAAGCATTCGAAATCTTTCATTTTTTCCTGCATGTTCTGTGTTTAGGTTTTCATTTTATCCTCCATATATTCCGGTTAGACGTAGTCCCACGTCAAAATACTGTTTATTTTTATATTTTCTACTAACAACAAACAGGGAACCATCATATCACATCTAGAAATGTCTAAAATTTTCGTAGAGGCATATTGCAATAACCGATTCATTCGAGGAAATGTCTATAAGTATTCGATTAATCGAGCGAATATTCGTTGATCAGACATCGATAAAAGTTTCGTCAAATATAATTTTAAATAAATAATACATTTTTAATGAAATCGTTTTTCAGTTTGATCCAATATATTAACAATTCATGATTCATGCGGCGATAGAAAAATAAACCCATTACCAACGTAATTCACATAATTCTTATTGGAAAACGTACTGTTTTTCTGTTCGAAATTTCCCGTTCGTCGAATTCTTGGGATTATAATTCACGGCAAAGTTTCCAAATGTTACGAAACTGCAGAAAATTTTGACGTCTCTAAACGAAAATACCTCGTTCTGACTGGTCGAAATTGAAGATACGGAGAAATCGGCACATCAAAGTAGAGGGAACTTTTGTTCCCACCGAAGTGTATTCCCTAACAGAGACATCGAAAACAAGCTGCCTGGAGGAAATCGTCATTGCAAATAAATGAAGGTAGGAGGAGCTTATGTTCCCAACGACATGTATTCCCTAACAGAGATTTAAAATCCAAGGTGTCTGGGGGAAATCAGCATGTAAATACCCTCATGGTCGACAGTTTAACTAACGACGCGTACAAATGGATAGTGCTCATTGTAACTAGCGTGGCCATTACTGATTGCAAACGTACTGGCGAATAAGTAGGGAGTGATGAATGAGTGTTTTCTATTTATTTTCGTTCCAATAAGAATCTTTCGATTGATTAATTGAAGAATGATATTTCAATGAACAGAATAGAACTTATGTTTGATAGAATATAAATAAAATTTAAATTTGGAACTTTTATGTTCGTTGCTTCGTGAAATTTCATATCAATGACCGATATCAATGTCCAATTGAAATTCGCATTGGGGCATGTAGCATCGTGTTCCGTTGGGTTTTAAGCGAAAAGGGAAATGGGTTGAGTAAACACTCAAAAAGTAAAAATTATGAAAGAAATTACCTTTTCCATTTCAAATATATTTTCTCTATAGTAAAATAACACTTTTTTCTGGTGAGAAAACTTGATAATTGTGTTCGATAATGATAATCATCTTATACAACATTGATGAGTTTTATTTCTTTGTTTCATCCATACATAACACAGGAGCCAGCTCGTCCAGGGTCACAGAGGGCGGCTTTCATTATATCTCATTTCACTTAGGCATCTTCTATCGGGATACGCACCATCAAATCACTAATCACCATCTTTCTATCATTATCAATCGGTTATGGATATTGGTGGAGTGAACAAACAATACCTAACAACCAAAAAAATGACCCTTTTCAGGGTCACCAAATCACTATCGAAGAGTTTAACAATGTAATTTTTCAAACATATCCAAAATCAGCATGTAACAGATAGCCTAACGGAATCCTACGTCAACTATGCGGTCGTGTCTCGGACACAACCCTCCTGTGACTTTTTAACAGTACATTATATTATATTATATTTAATATATGAACCTAATGTGACAGCGTGCAGTGAATATGTGTGAAATCACGTCGAAAAAGGCGAATAAAAGTGATATTTCCATGTGCCATTTTCACTCTCCCACGTTCATAGGAACAAACGAACTTTCATTATTTTAACGTTACGAAGTTGATGCTTTCAAGGCTTTCAGTGTCGGTGTGTATGTTGTGAGAAAATAATCGGCAATTAATAAGAATTTCACCGAAAATGTTACTGCTTTCGAGATCTAAGTATATGACTGCTCTCTGGACCTTTTCTACCACATAAATAATCAAATTAAGCCACAATACAATTGTCATCTGCTAAAAAACAAACAGTTGAATACAGGGCACGGCATAGTCATAGTCAACTGAGGATAGTCGGTTGACTAACCGACTGACTCTATCCGTAGTCAGTTAGTAATGGCTTTTTCTTTCTTTCTTTGTTTTTAAGAGGCTTTAAACTTTGCAGTTCATTCGCCTCTAGGAATGGCTTTTGGCTTCTTCACGCAGTTTTCCGCCAAAACGACTAAACAGTCAGTCGGGCGTTTAGTCGCTATCTTCCTCTACCGACTCGACTATATCATTTCATTCTTCCCAGTCAAATTGTCCTCATTGCATTTTGAAGTGACTTCCCCAAAACGAATTCGTTCCTCTCTCTCTTTTCCATGTATCTTTATGCATGCATTGATGTTTGAGTTCACCGTGGTTTGACAAACGGTACAGGTGAGCTAGATTTTTTTGTATCGTACACGAAAATTACTCACACGTATAAAATAGCGTTCTGTGTGTGAGCTATTTTGCACGCCTAATACTAACTAATATTAACGCGAGGACCTTTATAGCATACTTGATAAATGTTTTCTTCCATATACATTCCATTTTGAATGAGAACAATTACGGCGTGATATTTTGCTTGTCAATGCAGATATACTTCGCCTACTGCTCCACCTCGATATGTACCTCATTGGCCGTATAGTATGACCCGATGCGATGGGCCTGATCACGATAGATACAATACGGTAGCGCGACTTATGAGAAAGGCCTTTCAGCCATCTTGGATTTTATATGTAAACAATCTGCAATATTTTGCAATATCTTTTTTTTGCTCTTTGTGTGTGGAATTGTTTCGGTGGGAATAAGAGCATTGAAAAGTTGAAAGGCAAGTATTTTACGGTTAACGTTAGGTTTGTAATATACTCTATCTTATTATATGTTTCAGCTCAAGAGAATAAATCGACTTGCGGCGTCGGTCGGTAATGGAGTTGCAGTTAGAGACGTCGGTTAATTGTTCGATTGTAAGGTTTCTGGAATATCAAGTTTTCCTATATCTAATATTCTTTGTTTCTGTGTTCTTGGTTAACAAAAACTTAATGCCTGTTTTTGATAGGGCATAAAAAGATGATATAAAAGGATTTCTAGGAACTTTCTGTGACTTGTTTTATCGTCGATATTGGTCAGCTCATATATTATAGAAAAAGAAACCCGAAGCTGTAACTGTAAAAATAACCATAAGCCACCGATTAATTTATAATTTACAGTTTACAATTCTTCCGCAAGTGCAATCATTTCACAAGTTTGTATATATGTGACCATTATATTTAGTGAACAACTATACGAATGTCAAACATTTGTACTTTACTTTTGCACGTATGAATCTAACGACGAATAATATATGAATCCGTTCAATTCGGTAACAAAAGGACTAAAATCAAATAAGAATAGTCCGAAAATGATATTATGCATTATATTTAATAAATATTCCACGCCACTGACATTCATTTATACATTTCATTGAACAATATTCTAAAGTAGGAAAAAAAGTGACTTGTCCAAAAAACAGGAAGTGGGTTATATCTATGGTATAACCGCAAGGGTGACGTAGGACTATCGTTGATTTAGAGATCATTTGTATGAAGTTGAATCATTCATTCTGAATGAATGAATATTTGGAGAACTTCGAAAACGAGAGCGTTACGTTGGAGGCACAAGGTTTTATGCATCCAATATTGGATACGGAAATATCCTATTGATGGGGAAGAATAATCTTCAGAAGCTATCCTGTTGATTGCGATTGATTGAAAAATCACAAAACCTAATGTATTTGGTCACAGTGTTACATGGATAGAAAACATTCAATTAAACTCTTTCACATGAATATATTTTGAAAATTCCCAAAGGAACTGGCAGATTATTTTCCAGCAATGATTAGATCTTTCCGGAACTTCCTCGATGCTGAATGGCATCCTAACGGAAAGAGTTCTGCGCGTGTATGTGTCGATCCTTCGCCGTCCACCTCCTCCAGCACGTTAGGCAACGATGTTGTCTTGTCGATGTCCTCACGAAAAATGAATGTGTCTCACCACCAGAATGTCGCTTAAGTACGTTTTTTGTGTGTGATTGAATCGAGAGAAGGTGTGGTTTACGATGGCAATTTGGAAGGCAAACTAGAGGGGAATGAACTCTCTGAGCTTGGAACTTTCGGCGACTGAGCAATAATCGATTGCGGGCGCATACAATATTGGATACGGAAATATCCTACTGATGGGGAAGAATAATCTTCTGAAGCTATCCTGTTAATTGCGATTGATTGAAAAACCACAAAACCAAATGTATTTGGTCATAGTGTTACATGGATAGAAAACATTCAATTAAACTCTTTCACATGAATATATTTTGAAAATTCCCAAAGGAACTGGCAGATTATTTTCAGTAACGATTAGATATTTTCACATTTTCCTCGATACTGGAAGCCCACCAGTGGTTAATGCCAACTCGATAACCACCTGTTAATAGCCGCGCGTGTGTGTGTGTGTAGCGATGTCTTCCCAGGGAACCGTTTGTGGCATCACTCTCCTCCTGATAGATTCCCTTCTGGCCTAGGGTGCACAAACAGGCTCTTGGTGACACCGTTCATCCGCGCTTTCATGATAAATAAAGAGCTTCACCGCAATATATACCGATTGGTGACTTCAATAGCCTGTTTTGAAAGCAATTTTAAGACTATTGAAACAAGTTTTTGGATCAAAAAGTAACATGTATATAACACGTAGACATTTTATCTTTCGAATGAAGTGTTTATCATACCATTTCGTTCAGTTGTTTAGGAGCTATTAACGCTCAAAATCTCGGTCTCCGGCGTAACGCTTTCGTTTTCGAAACTTTGATTTTACACCCCGGTATAGAAATGAAAGACGTAGTCCTACGTCAAAAGTTACTCCTGTACGCCATCGGTGTCTTAGACCGAAGGTGGTGAAAACGTGATATACGTCCCCTTCGTACCAACTTATACGATACGCTAAACGATGACGAACAACGAATGACGAAGCTAGAGAGAATCGCAATGTCGTAGTGTTGATGTTTTCTGAGAAATGAACGAATTATTGACTTCTTGGTCTCTCAGACCTATGCGCGAGTATAGGAGTGTTAACCGTCATGGTGTTTCGTCGAAATTCATCGGATATGCTAAATAATTTACGGTTGAACCATAAAAATGATTCCCTGGTGGTGGAGGAGACTGGGAAGAAGAATTCAGGGTCTGCAGGAGTAAAATGCGGACTTAAAGAAGGTGGTCTCAGCTCCCGTTCTAAAATAGTAGTATTCAAATTCAGAGTGCCGAGGAAAATATACCATACTAGTGATCAATGATTCTATAAATGTACCTCTTTTGAACTAGTAGTTATAAGGACCAAGCAGAAATATTCACACAAATCAGCTATTTCATTCAACATTCAAAGAACAGGTAATTTTGAACAGAAAAAATTTTATGTTGGTACAATAATAATATTGTGCATCATTCTCATTTTTTTTTTTCAATCGTCCTCAAAAAATCATGAAATGGTAAATTTATCAATATACTAAAATACCATTTCATTCAAAAACAATTATTCTGCACCATGTTTATTTCTAAATTATATTTAATGTAACTTTTAAAATTATGACATCATACTTTTTTATTACAAATATGTCTGTTCTTTTTGATTACAAGAAATAAATATTCGCTCGGTTAATCGAATACTGAAAAACAATCATTCGAATGAATCGAATATTTAAAAATGACCCCACGATTAATCGACAATTGAATAAACGAAAAATTTAGACATCTCTATTTGCAGTAAAATCCCTTTCCACAGTCCTCTGAATATTTATACCGTTTCCCCTCGCGCACTTATTGACGACACGGTCACACCTTTATTCCACACATCTTGGGCCTGATTCTCGAATACACTACGAATACACTTCACGGTGGAAACTGTATGAAACACATTCGCGATGACAACGGTACGGTGTCGACATCTGGATGCGAGATTAGTTTCCCACTAAATTTATCATTATAATATCAAATTATCTTCAGATGAAATTTTTGTATGGGATTACTATACCACATGAAGAAAACAAAGTTTTCCACTCACATTGAATACCAGTTTGATACGAAGAAGATAATTTTCATTAATGATTTTTTATTTGAAAAGTACTCATTCTGCCTGAAAACTCATCGTTATCTTCGACACTTCACTAACTCGTAAAACGTAGTTCAATGGCGTGCCGTTTGTTTCGTTTCCACCGTGAAGTGTATTCGAGAATCAGGGCCGATAAGTACAACACAAGATATGTTTAAGTGTTGCCATATATTGCCATAATATACGACATTTCTTTTTCCCCAACCCAATATTTCTTTATCTCGACAGAAGAGAACGTTTCATACGATGCGGTGTCGGCTAGAAGAAGAGATTCGGCATTCGAAGTCATCTTCTGCTAACGTGTTTCCTTGTTCCGCCTCACAGCGATGATGATTTCTACGAAAAAGGATTATTCTTCAAATTAAGCGAGCCATATCGAAGAGATTTGCAGTTCTCATTTTCCAAGAAAAAGCGTCAGTGTCTGTGGAATTTTCCTCGCATGGGTAATAATTCTATTTGAGTTTTAGTTTAAAACTCATTTTGCGTTGTTGTAGTCGTTCTGTCCGCATTAATTCAGCTACATTCTGTCATTCTGTGTTTTTAATGAAAATACTTTATTTGTCATTTAAATTAATATTATCGCCATCAAAATAGGCTTCTTCTTAAGTAATACACTTTTTCCAACGAGCAATCCAGTCACCAGAAACACTTTTAATAAGCTTGATGCCTCGAAAGGGCCAGGTCCTGACGGAATTCCACCGGTCTTTATAAAAAAACAGGAAGCTGGTTATATCTATGGTATAACCGCAAGGGTGACGTAGGACTATCGTTGATTTAGAGATCATTTGTATGAAGTTGAATCTGAATTCATTCTGAATGAATGAATATTTGGAGAACTTCGAAAACGAGAGCGTTACGTTGGAGGCACAAGGTTTTATGCATCCAATATTGGATACGGAAATATCCTACTGATGGGGAAGAATAATCTTCAGAAGCTATCCTGTTGATTGCGATTGATTGAAAAATCACAAACCTAATGTATTTGGTCACAGTGTTACATGGATAGAAAACATTAAAATAAACTCTTTCATATGAATGTAATTTCAAATTCCCAGAGGAACTGGCAGATTATTTTCAGTAACGATTAGATATTTCCACATCTTCCTTGATACTGGAAGCCCACCAGTGGTTAATGCTAACTCGATAACCATCTGTTAATAGCACTTGATTGAAACATATTTGGTCACAGTGTTACATGGATAGAAAACATTCAAATAAACTCTTTCACATGAATGTATTTTTAAATTCCTAGAGGAACTGGCAGATTATTTTCCGGATCTTTCTCGATCCAAACGGAAAGAATTCCGTGCGTGTATGTGTGTGTGTGTGTGTGTAGCGGCTGCTTCGAGATCTTCCCGGGGAACCGTTTGTAGCATCACTCTCCTCCTGATGGATTCCCTTCTGGCCTAAGGTGCACAAACAGGCTCTTGGTGACACCGTTCATCCGCGCTTTCATGATAGATGAAGAGCTTCACCACAACAGCGACAACATGCTCCAATCGCTGTTCAATTAGAACTGAGTGGATTTCTGAGCGGCACTCGCTTATATACCGATTGGTGATTTCAATAGCCTGTTTTGAAAGCAAATTTAAGACTATTGAAACATGTTTTTGGATCAGAAAGTAACAAGTATAGAACGCGTAGACATTTTATCTTTCGAATGAAGTGTTTATTATACCATTTCGTTCAGTTGTTTAGGAGCTATTAACACTCAAAATCTCGGTCTCCGGCGTAACGCTTTCGTTTTCGAAACTTTGATTTTACACCCCGGTATAGAAATGAAAGACGTAGTCCTACGTCAAAATTTGCATCCGAATAAACTCATCCACTTTTATGGCTTTTTAATAAGTCATTGGAATCAGAAGGGTTCCCAAAAATATGGAAAAACTCTTTTCTTGTACCTATATTCAAATCCGGTAATAGATCCGATGTAAGAAATTATCGTGGAGTAGCAATTATTTTTACATTCCAAAACTCTTTGAAGCCATAATAAACCAAAAACATTTTCAACAACTAAAGACATGAATTACGAATAAGCAACACGGTTTTTTCAAAGGACGATCAACTACAACAAATTTGCTGGAATTTGTCACATTCACTTTGAATGCAATGGATAATGGTAATCAAGTTGAAGCTCTATACACTGATTTTAGTAAGGCTTTTGATCGTGTTGATATACCATTACTGCTTCTTAAACTTCAAAAAATAGGGATAGAAGTCAAGCTATTCAAAATGGCTAGAATCATATTTGACTGACCGCACGCAAACAGTAAAGTTTAATGGGAAAATTTCAAAACCAATATTTGTTATATCCGGAGTTCCTCAAGGCTCTCATTTGAGGCCACGTTTGTTAATTTTATTTGTTAATGACGTTTGCGTTTTTCTTAATAGTGTTAAGGCACTTATCTACGCAGATGATATGAAGCTGTACATGGAAATAAAGAATGATGAAGATTCTCAAACATTCCAAAATGAAGTTAACATAGTTTATAAATGGTGCACTAAGAGTTTATTACAGCTCAATGTTAGGAAATGCACTTTGATGACTTTTACGAGAAGAAGAACACCATTGAAAAATGGAAATAATATGTTAAGCTGGGAAATCAACCCATCAGTAGATGTCAACGAGTAAGAGACTTAGGTGGTCTTAGATTCAAAACTAACCTTCGTTGACCATTATAATACAATCATCCATAGAGCAAATAATATGTTGAGCTTCATCAAACGCTTTAGTTACCATTTCCACGATCCGTACATAATAAAAACATTGTATATAACATACGTCAGATCAATCCTCGAATACTGTAGTATTGTATGGTCCCCCTACATAACTTCACATGAAGACAGAATTGAATCTGTACAAAAACAATTTCTATTATTTGCACTTCGTAAACTAGGCTGGTCTTCACACCATCTCCCTACATATGAGGCACGTTGCATGCTAATCAATATGAAAAGCTTAAAGGAACGTCGGAACTCTGCCATGATTCTATTTATTATTGACATCATATCACAACGAGTGGACTCCTGAGAAACCCTAACATTTTCTACATAGATTACCGAAGAACGAATTATGTCAAATATAGTCCTATTAATCGTATGATGAGCCTCTGTAACGAACACAGTGAAATAATTGATGTAACCATGTCAAGGTCAATGCTCAAAGACTATTTGAATATAATAAGATATAGTTAAATTTCACTCTAATATTTGGGCAGCATATTTAGTCTACGCTGGTTTGACGAAATAAATAAATAAAAAATTTGTGTTAAAATCGTCTTTTGAATTAAACGGATAAATTATCCTGCCAGCTCTCTTTAGATTTTTTTTTTTTAGTTTTAAGTAAGTAGTTTTAAGTAGTATTAAGAATGTATTGGTCTACAATTTTAATTGACGACAATAAAAATAATAATTTCGAAATAGCTTTCAGTTCGAGGAGCAAATTTATTTTATGTCTTCAACGCCGTCAAAACGGGTCCCACGAAGCGGTTTCGTCTCCTGTAATCATGAGCTGGATGAACGTGGGATCAGAGTCAGCATGTCTTCAGCCACTTTCTCTATTATAGTGACTTTCAACACATTTTGGCTGGTTCTCACTTTTACTTTCATTTTTGGAAGAATGTCGGGAGTGAGAATTGAACTCGTGAAAGCTATGGATGTTACCACTACGCCAGATCGCCTCCTTCAGCCGCTTGATTGCGATGACACTTTTGAAAAATATAGCTCTTTAGGCGCTACTCGTGCTGCGATTTTTTTTCATGTCCAGAATATGACGAACGGTCTTGTGAGAGATATTTAATACACGAGCTAGCTCTCTCAAAATCATATGACGATTTCAGAGTATCATCAGTTGAAAAGGTGGATGGTCGTCCTTGATGTGGCAAATCGTTCATCTCTTCTCGGGTGTCTTTGAATGCCTTATACCATTCATACTCCCGTGTTTTTGGCACAGTTCAGTTACCAAATGTATTCTACAACATTTTTAACGTTTCGGCACAATAAATTTTGTGTGCTACACAAAATTCCGAACAATATCTTTGACCAATAGAATTATCCATACCAAAAATCGCCGACAAAAAAGTTAACTTGTTCTTAATGACACTGTAAACAAACTAAACAACTAAACAGATCGCACTTAAAATTCATATTAAGACCACTAACAGTAGTACCAACTCTGAAAAAATCGAAAAATGTTCAAAAATTACAAATTTAAAGTATATATTTGACAGAATGTACATCGGTTCTTTCGAAACGGTTACCAAGCAAAGTTGGTCATGAATAATAAACAGAAACAGGTTGTCCGGTTCCAACTTATATCCATCGGTAATATTAGGGAGATTTATCGTATCAATTAATGTTTGATTAGCTGATGAACGAATAGTTTGAAAAATCAGATACCACTAGTCGAGGTCATAGAAAATATTGAAATTCATGATTACATAGAACTGATCCCATTCTTCGCCGATTGCCCGAAGTAACCAGACGAAGGAAAGTCGCGTCCAAGTTCCGTTATCGGTTACCGCGTGATTGTTGTTTTTTTTTGCCACTGAAGAGTTCATTTCGCTATCTGGATAGTGAGTGAAGTGCCCTGCCTGCAAGTGGATAGAGGCTTTCATCCTCGGAAAGCCAAGCATTGGTTTTTGTTTTGTCGCTGCTTCGCCGACATTGGAGATTTCGCCGAGTCATCGTGCCAACAGTGACAGTGCGGCTTTCACCGACGACTGTGTGTAGTGGTGTCGTAGGCACATTCCCACCACCAACGAGCTTTCAGCACGCTCCCGTTCATCTGCACTGGAGTGCGTTCATAGGTGAATAAGATTGAATATAGTGAGAGAAAATATTTATTAATTATAAGTTTTTTTTTGTCTGTTTTTGTGAATTATTATTATTGTGAAATATTATTTTAAAAAAAATACTTAGAATATAAGTGCCAATTTTAAAATGGCAGAGGGTGGGGGACCTTCGGATATGGAGGTCTCTGACTCTAGTTCCCTCCTAAGTGCTAAAAAAAAGTCACTCAAACGCGTACCAAATACGGAAGATACTTCTTCTGGGGACGAGTCAGCTAACCCTACCAAGCCTCCCTCCAAAAAACTAGCAAATCTCCCATCTGCCCTTAACGATCCCACTCTACCTTCAACCTCGTCTTCTCCCTCTGTTCTTCCCGCTCCTTCTCAACCTTCGCCTTCCCACTCTCAATCCCCGTCCTCGCCTTCCCCCCCTGTTATTCCCACTCCCCGTGTAAAGGTCTATCCAGAAGATGCGCCCGGAACTGGTCCCTGGGTTGTTTTCTTCAGGCCTAAGCCAAATGGAAAGGCGTTGAGAGTCATGCAGATCGCGAAAGATCTGGCAAGGTATACCTCCGTTTCGGAAATTTCGAAGGTTAGAGCAAACAAATTGCGAGTTGTCGTGAATGATCGAAAAGACGCAAACAAGATTGTTGTCGATCAGCATTTTTACAATTGAGTATCGGGTCTACATTCCCTCTCACATAGTCGAAATTGAGGGTGTGATAACCGAAACGGGCTTGACGTGCGAATACATTACGAGTGAAGGTACCGGCCGTTTTAAAAAACTGCCCTCGACGACTGTTAAGATCTTGGGTTGCCGCCAGCTCGGAACAGTCTCCCATGAAGGAGAAGAAAAGAAATTTACGCCGTCCAACTCGTTTCGAGTCACCTTCGCTGGTTCAGCTCTCCCTGACTACGTGATGGTAGATAAATTGAGGTTAGCCGTGCGACTTTTTATTCCAAAGCCAATGACTTGTCTAATGTGCAAGTCAGTTGGTCACACGGCTGCTTATTGTGCCAATAAAGAACGATGTGCCACTTGCGGAGAACAACATGAGGGGAAATCCTGCAGTGCGACTGAGCATAAGTGTCCATATTGCGGGGGATCCCCACACGTGCTCTCAGCTTGTGAAACATACAAGGCTCGCTGGGAGAAACAGAAGCGCTCTTTGAGGGAACGCTCTAAACGCACTTTCGCAGAAATTTTGAAGGGCGCTTCTCCACTGGCTCAAGAACAACAACCAATCAATACACACAATGTCTTCGCTACGTTGCTAGTTGATGAAATGGAAGCGGATACAGCTAACGGGGGCACGCCGTTTATTTCTCAAGGGAATCCCCGGCGCAAAAATGTGACCACTCCCAAAGTTCAAGCCCCTCCGGTGATTAGCTTGCCCAAAAAATCGAGTGCAGCGGATAAGCAAAATCAGGTCCCTCCTGGCCTCCGTGGTAATAGTTCACCTTCGAACGACCCAGCACTCGAGGGGACATCAAAAACCCCAACTGTCCCTGTTTTTCCGTCAAGATCAACTTCCCAATCGGGATTTATAAAGTTGTCTGACCTTGTGGATCAAATCTTCACGTGTTTTAATTTTTCCGACTCCATCAGAACCATTGTCACCGCAATGCTTCCAGTACTAAAGACAATTTTGCAGCAATTGATGCAAACATGGCCCCTCCTTGCAATGATTATCTCTCTTGATGTCTAATTTAAATAGAGAGGTCGGAGATATCACTGTTTTACAGTGGAATTGTCGTAGTCTTATCCCTAAATTGGATACATTCAAATTTCTAATTCATAAATTCAATTGTGATGTTTTTGCTCTATCCGAAACCTGGCTCTCTTCTCAAAATGATCTCTCTTTCCACGATTTTAATATAATACGCTTGGACCGCGATGACAGATACGGAGGGGTACTATTGGGGATCAATAAGTGTCACTCATTTTTTAGAATTGACCTTCCACCTATTGGAGGGATCGAAGCTGTTGCTTGTCATGCAAACATCAGAGGCAAAGACCTCTGTATAGTCAGCTTGTATTGGCCTCCGAGAGCTGCGGTTAGCCGCAAGCAACTTGTTGACATGTGCTCACTCCTTCCTGAGCCACGATTGATCTTGGGAGACTTCAACTCTCACGGAACTGCCTGGGGGGAACCGTACGACGATAATCGTTCATCGTATTATGACCTTTGTAACAGCTTCAATATGACCGTTTTGAACACTGGGGAAACAACACGTGTACCCAAACCTCCTGCTAAACCAAGTGCTCTTGACCTCTCGCTTTGCTCGAATTCACTATCGTTAGATTGCAAGTGGAATGTAATCCAGGATCCCAACGGTAGTGATCACTTGCCAATCAAAATTTCTATCACCAATGGGTTGAATTCTTCTGAATCAATAAACATGGCATACGACCTCACAAGACACATTGACTGGAAAAAATTACGGACGCGATTACTCTAGCCATCAATTCCAGAGATGGTTTACCTCCATTGGAGGAGTATAACTTCCTTTCTCGTTTGATCTATGACAGCGCGGTTCGCGCTCAAACGAAACCCATCCCAGGTTCCACTATTCGTCGAAGACCTCCCAATCCATGGTGGGATGGCCAGTGTTCCAAGCTTTATGGAGATAAATCGAATGCATTTAAAGCTTTTCGGAAACGTGGAACCATTGAGAATTTTCAAACGTATTTGGACCTTGAAAATCAATTTAAAAACTTGATCAAAGGGAAAAAACGTGCTTATTGGCGAAATTTCGTGGGAGGTTTATCACGAGAAACGTCAATGAAAAAATTATGGAAAGTGGCTCGAAACATGAGAAATCGCTCTTCATCCAATGAAAGCGAGGAATATTCACATCGATGGATTTTGAATTTTGCACGAAAGGTTTGTCCCGATTCCGCTCCAGTGCAAAGAATTATTCGAGATATGCCACAAGATAGGTGCGATCTTGATTCCGAGTTTTCGATGGTAGAATTCTCTCTTGCTCTCCTTTCATGTAACAATTCTGCTCCGGGATCGGATAGAATTAAGTTCAACTTGCTGAAAAATCTCCCTGATGTGGCGAAACATCGCTTGTTGAACTTATTCAATCGGTTTCTGGAGCATAATATTGTTCCAGATGATTGGAGACAAGTACGAGTTATAGCTATTCAAAAACCCGGAAAACCCGCGTCCGACTTCAATTCGTACCGCCCAATAGCAATGCTGTCTTGTATACGGAAATTGTTGGAGAAAATGATCTTGTTTCGCCTTGATCGATGGGTTGAAACGAATGGCCTACTCTCAGATACACAATATGGGTTCCGCAGGGGCAAGGGGACGAATGATTGTCTTGCGTTGCTTTCTTCAGAAATTCAAATGGCTTACGCCGAAAAAAAACAAATGGCTTCAGTATTCTTGGACATAAAGGGGGCCTTTGATTCTGTTTCAATAGAGGTTTTGTCAGACAAATTACACTCTCGGGGTCTGCCGGCTCTATTGAATAATATGTTATATAACTTGCTTTGTGAGAAACATTTGAACTTTTCTCACGGAGATTCGGCAGTAAGTCGGGTCTCTTACATGGGACTCCCCCAGGGCTCATGTTTAAGCCCCCTTTTGTACAACTTCTACGTAAGCGACATTGACAATTGCCTTACACAAAATTGCAGCCTAAGACAACTTGCAGATGATGGAGTGGTGTCTGTCGTAGGATCAAACGAATCCGACCTGCAAGAATCCTTACAAGATACTTTGAACAATTTTTCAACCTGGGCCATTCTTCAACCTGGGATCGAATTCTCCTCGGAGAAAACAGAGATGGTGGTTTTTTCTAGGAAGCATAAACCAGCAAAACCAAAGCTTCAACTTTTGGGTAAACCGATCACTCATGCTATGTCATTCAAGTATCTTGGGGTCTGGTTCGACTCTAAATGTACTTGGGGGGCCCATATTAGGTATCTGAGTAAATAATGTCAACAAAGAATAAACTTTCTCCGTACAATTACCGGCACCTGGTGAGGAGCCCATCCCGAAGATCTTATAATGTTGTATTGAACAACTATTCTCTCAGTGATGGAGTATGGCAGTTTCTGTTTTCAATCAGCTGCTAAAACACACTTAATTAAACTCGAGCGAATTCAGTATCTTTGTCTCCGTATCGCGTTGGGATGTATGCCCTCAACGCATACCATGAGTCTCGAGGTTTTGGCAGGCCTACTCCCACTAAAAGATCGCTTCAATTTATTATCTCTTCGGTTCCTCATCCGGTGTAAGGTTATGAACCCATTGGTGATCGGAAATTTTGAGCAGCTGATCGAGCTAAATTTTCATTCTGGATTCATGAGCTCATATCATGAATTCGTCTCCATGCTGGTTAATCCTTCTTCGTATATTCCCAACCGTGTTTGTTTTCCTGACTACATCAATTCCTCTGTGCATTTTGATCTGTCCATGAAGCAGGATATCCATGGAACATCAGACTATCTTCGATCGAGGATCGTTCCAACGATCTTCGATGCAAAGTATGGGGATATCAATTGTGATAATATGTACTTTACTGATGGGTCCTCTATGAATGAGTCCACAGGATTTGGAGTGTTCAACGAATTTTTTAGCACCTCACACAGTCTTCAGAATCCTTGCTCAGTGTATATTGCTGAATTGGCAGCGATACACTGGGCGCTGGACAGCATCGCCTCACGACCTGTTGAACACTATTACATTGTAACGGATAGTCTTAGCTCTGTCGAAGCTATCCGTTCAGTGAGGCCGGAAAAGCACTCGCCGTACTTCCTTGAGAGAATACGAGAAATTTTGAGTGCTTTATCCAGACGCTGTTATGTCATTACCTTTGTCTGGGTCCCTTCACATTGCTCAATTCTGGGTAATGAAAGGGCTGACTCATTAGCAAAGGTAGGTGCAATTGAAGGCGATATTTATCATCGTCAAATCGCCTTCAATGAATTTTATTCTTTAGTCCGCAAAAATACCATCACTAACTGGCAACGCAAGTGGAATGAAGATGAATTGGGCCGGTGGCTCCACTCGATTATCCCTAAGGTTAGCCTCAAACCATGGTTCAAAAGTCTGGACTTGAGTCGGGACTTTATTCGCACCTTCTCCCGACTCATGTCCAATCACTGTTCGTTAGATGCGCTACTCTTTCGTATTAATCTTGCCGACAACAATCTTTGTGTTTGTGGCCAAGGTTACCACGACATCGAGCACGTTGTTTGGTCGTGCGAGCTGTATCTTGTCGCCAGATCGAAATTAGTAGTCACCCTTCGGGCCCGAGGAAGGCAGCCCATGATGCCGGTGAGAGACGTGTTGGCTCGGTTAGACCTTGATTGCATGTCCCAAATATATGTATTCCTTAAAGCTATCGATCTTCGTGTGTGATTGTCCTTACACCCTTAGTTTTTCCTTTTCCCTTTCCTTTGTGAGAGATCGGATCCCTTCTTAAGAATAAGATGAAATGTAAATACATATTAAATATAAGATAGGTTTAAGAATTGAGTGTGATGAGTGTGATTGAGAGTGTGAGTGTGATCATTGTCAATATATCCTCATATCCCCTCCTTTTCCTGAAGAAAATATGTCACCCTTCTAAACTCGAGTCGACCGCGAGTAATCGGTTTCCTATATTATTAACATTAGAATTAAGGAAAAATGTTTATATACTAGTAACAATACAGTAAGGAGTTCGGCTCCTTTAAACCTATGTAACTGAGCCTGTAAAAATAAACGATTTAAATAAAAAAAAAGAGAACTGATCCGCATCTGCTAAAGAGCCGCAGGAAATGATGATTATTCTAGTTGTAACTTCGACTCATCGAACGTAAATATGATACTCAGCCATGTAACGTAACTGACAAAATGGATTATATTCCAAATATCTACATTCATACAGTCTGACCAAAAAGGGACTTTCGATCAGTACCCGTCCTTTGCGTTTCACAGAGAGGAAGTACGAAAATCAATTGCCCACCAAGTTTGGACTCTCGCTTCCCTTCCCACATCGGAGCCCAACACAACAATCGGTTCGCAGCGATCGAATTTGCGATTCGATCCCCGTGTATGCGAATTGCGCTAACCGAGAATTGTGGGTGTGACTTGGGGGTGTAAAAACAGTCGGCCTCGCCTTTTGTGCCCACAGAGTGTAGGCGAAGTGCGAAAGGATAATAACAGCACCACCATCACCGCCACCGGTGGTGCAATCGGCGGAAGACTGAGCGCACCGAGCGCGGCGGTGCGGCGTAAATGGAATCAACAATAAACTAAAAATTACATCGTTTGACTCGGGTCAGGATTTTGGGCGGTCAGTGTGTGTGTGTATGTGTGAGAGTGACTGCACGGACAGAGCGGAACTGGTAATGGGCGGAAGCACCAGGAACTGCTGCTTTTGTTGGTCCGAATGTGTGAATGGAATTATAAAGTAGGCACATACAACAATTGAAATTGAGGCTGGAATGGGCACCGAAGTGCAGTATCTTGTTGATATTCGGTGCAGATTGGCCGAAGTGCCGACCGGATCCAATGCGGACCGGTGCCGAACTGTACAACTGTAGTAGCAATTTGCTGCATTTAAAAGTTTATTAGCACCAGATGGGACGAGTTCATGCAGTAAACTTTCGCTGGGAGGGACTTAATTATGTGAGTTTATTATTAAATATTAGCCCGACGATTTATTTTAATGGAGAATGTTTAATCGCGAATGAATGTCCAAATTAAATTTCCACCGCTGATATTGGTGCTGAGTGCATATAATGGCCACCAATTTTCTAGTTTATTCAATGCTACCTGTCAATATCAATTTTCCATTAGCTGTTTGATCAATTTATTACCTCGTTCCCATTTCTATCGCAGCTATTAGGTTTCGTTGTAATATAAATGTCCCAAAAGCGGACAATCCAAATATTTATCTTACATGTCCTCTTCCCGTGCCCTGGCTATGTATTCCTTTGTGTCTTGTGTAAAATGTCATTCTAGTTTCGGATCAAAAGCAAGCAAACCATTCACTCGAGCATAAATGTATTTTAAATATTCCCATCGTCAGCTCTGCATTCTTTCATATTTCACTGGGACATGGTCACATGGTATGGTGGGCACAGGGGGGGAAATCTCACCGAGCCGAATGTTGGGAGGGCGTATGTGCAATGCAATGTTTGTCAAGTTCTGTGCCGTTCATATGTTTGCCATCCAGTTATGAGTTATGAGTGCTTTCGCTCGTGTTTTTGGCTGCGTCCGGGCATAATGAGGACACAATTTTGGATGTTACAGAAGGACGTGAAGTGAAGAATGTCGGCTCACGACGCTTTCACCTTGCAGCATTCGAAGCGAGCTCGTCCATATATACATATGTGGGTATATATGGTGGCTCTGTGGACTTTTCAGATCACCATCAAAGTGCCGGCTGCTGAAGTGGAACGATATGCAAGGTCGTATTAATGTATGCAGCAATAATTTCTACTATACGTGAGGCACTTTGGGAAACCACCAAAATTCGGTGGATGTGTGTGATGGTAAACTGTGTGTTTCGGGTGTACTGCAATGATGATAAATCATTGACGGAGAATAAATCGTGTCACAAGTCGATTTACATACACACGTCGGAACTCCGCCTTCTGCAGGCGCTGTGTAGTGTTGATGTTAGAAAAAAGTCAGATTGTGATTTATTTGTGTTTTGACACTTCATAAGTTGAATGATATATGGACGGCATTCAGTGAGAATAGCTGTTGCTTCGCTTGGTGAGAATTTTTCAATTTCCAGATATTACAATTGAAGTAATAATCCTCATTGTGGTGTATTTGTGATTCATTGTGTTTGAAAACATTACAGTTTCACTTTTTGACGTAGAACTACGTCTTTCATTGAGGGTGCTAAATCAGAAAACAGGTCACGTTTTTATGAAATAAAGTTAATAACTATTTTTACCGTGAACGGATTCTGGCGATTTGCATACCAAACGAATCGGAAATTCTCTAAGATTTGTTTGATAGGCTATACATTACAATCCCATAGTCTGTATATGGCTTAAATTGATGAAAATTGGAAGCATTCCCATTTCCTCATACATTTGTTCTGTCCATTTGTGTGCTTTCCCGAACATAGCTGTCAATAACGAGCAACGAAGGGGAAATCGAATGCCTTTCTCAAGGCAATGGGGGTGGAGGAGTAATATGGTGGAGTAAAGTTTTCCGAGGGCCTTTTTAAAGGTTAGAGACGAATGAACTGAAGAAGTTTAAAGTCTCAAGCAAGGAAGGAAAGCATACTTTCAGTATGGATCTGTATTCAAACGATGACAATCGCTTGTTCTTCCTCGCTTTGCGTCATCACATGTCATGTCTTAATGCAAACTGACGCCATTGCATTAAGGTTCTGAGCTACACAATTGTGTGGGGAACCATCAAGCTAGGCTATCGTCAGCTCACTAAGAAAATAAATGTTCTGGAATTGTGTCAGTGATTTGGTTTCGCGTGACGGTAAGAAGACTCTCTCCACAAAGGATGATAGCTAAGCTAATGTAGACTGGCAATATTAACAGAAAGGGTTTCTGCTGAGCAGAGCGCAACACGGAGATAAGTGTGTGTATATTTAGTTGCTTCAAGCCATCGATATATGGATATTTGTATGCGTACGTGCATGCTTCATAACCCGTACATAAAAATAGTGCATCTTCGCTACGCTGAAACCCCATTTGTATCTGCTCCCGTGTGCATTGGCCCTGTAACGATGCAACAATCGCCTATTTTTTATGCTATGATTGCCGATTGTTTTGTGTTGCAAATTATGCAGTCGTAATGATAGATATAAACATGGAGGAAAGATAGCGGGAGGGTAATATTTACGTTAGGGTATTGGTAATGAATCTCTACTGAGGCAAATATTCAGTCTTTTTCCAGGCAGTTAACATTGTTTGTTTTCTGTCATCAATGCATTGAAATGACGCTCTGGTAAAGCAGGTGTTAAGGTTGTGCTCCAAAAGTTATTTGGGAATACCAAGTTATTCAATATGTTACAATAAGTTATAAATTTATTTGGGTTCGCGTGTCATTTGCAAAACTTCCTTCAACTAGGATTGCATTTGCGCTTATCTCGAGTAAAGTATTGTTCTGCGAGCACAAGAATGAATCATCAAACAACTATCATCAAATGATTGTACAATGAAAAAACCATTTTAGAGCGACCAAACTGCTAGAATGGTTATTTCAAAATTTTCGTTGCATTATAAAATAAAATCCGCAGTTATAAACAAGCGACTTGAATTAAACCACAGCGTAGTACTACGTCAACAATGCGGTTGTGTCTTGAACACAACCTCCTATATATATTTTTTTCCAATTCATTTATTTGCAAGGCTCAATCGCATAAGCTTTGCGGAGCCGCTAATTCAAGGTTTGTTTATACAAAGTTTCAACTAATTGCTATGTTTAGTAGGATTCGACCGAATACTCGCGGTTTACTCGAGGTTAGAAGGGCAACAATTTTTGTGGGACGGGTCAGGTTAGGGATATGGATATGAGGTATCGTTGACTCAACCGAGAGTTGCCGCACGCACTGTAGCATTGTGCATAATGACCAGGGATAGCATCTGGTGTTCGACTATCTGTCGAGGGTGGGCGACGGTGAGATGGGGGGACAAGACAAACAAACTAATAACGAAAAAGAAAAACACAAAAGCATTAAATACTTATACAGCAGATGTCGCGGGTTCCCAACACGTCTCTAACAGGAACATAGGGTTGTCTTCCTTGGACCTCAAGGGCATTCAAAAGGTACTCTCTGGCTGCGTAATTATCCGTACATTGCCAAACTGCGTGATCGATGTCATCGTAACCGTTTCCACACCGACAGACGTTGCTTTGAACAAGATTTATTCTGTGGAGATGCACATCTAGCGAGTAGTGGTTGGACATAAGTCTACTCATTACACGAATGAAGTCACGACTTACGTCCAAACCTTTGAACCACGCTCTCGAAGAAACCTTTGGAATAATTGAATATAACCACCGCCCAAGACTTCCAGTGTCCCAATCGGTTTGCCAACTCAAGAGGGAACTCTGACGCAGTAATTGGAAAAATTCATCGTATGAAATCTGTCTATCAAACAATTCGCCTTCCTGGGCACCCACCTTTGCGAGAGTGTCCGCCTTCTCATTGCCAGGAATTGAGCAATGAGAGGGGACTCAAACAAAGGTTAACTTATAAGATCTTTCGATCAGTGCACTCATCTGCTGCCTCACTTTTGTGAGGAAATAGGATGGGTGCCTACTAGTTTTCATCGACTGGAGAGCCTCAAGCGAACTGAGACTCTCCGAGAAAATGAAGTAATGGTCTGCAGGCTTGTTGGAGATCATCCCCAATGCGAAGTCGATTGCTGCCAGCTCAGCAACATAAACGGAACAAGGTTCCTGCAGTTTACGGAAGGCGCTCGAATTTTCATTGAAAACACCGAAGCCAGTGGATCCATTGAGGCGAGACCCATCAGTGAAGTATCTTTTCATGAAATTGACTTTTTGGTACTTTCGGTTAAAAATACGGGGAATGAAAGTTGGTCGAAGCTGATCTGAAATCCCAAGTATTGCTTGTTTCATCGACAGATCGTATTCAATTGAGGAACTGCTGATGGTGATGTGAGCACGGTCTGGAGTAAACGATGGAAGACAAATATCTGATGAAATATAGTGATGATAAATTCTCATAAACCGAGATTGTATATTTAAATGAAGAATTTTCTCAAAGTTTTCAATCACAAGTGTGTGCGTGACACCGCATTTCACAAGTATTCTGAGAGAGAAAGTTCCCAGAATCGGTTCTGTAGAGGAGTTACTCCTGCCAGAACCTCGAGACTCATGTTATGCGTTGAGTGCATACAGCCGAGAGCTATACGCAGACAATGATATTGAATTCGTTCCAATTTTAGAAGGTGACTTTTAGCTGCTGAGAGAAAGCAGAAAGAGCCATACTCCAGAATAGATAGAATAGTTGTTTTATAAAGCGTTATGAGATCTCCCGGATGAGCTCCCCACCACGTGCCGCAAATCGAGCGGAGAAAGTTGACTCGTTTTTGACATTTTTGCTTCAAATACGTAATGTGGGTATTCCAAGTGCATTTTGAATCAAACCAGACACCAAGGTACTTGAAGGTCAATGATTGGGTAATGTTTCTGCCCAATAGCTTATGTTGCAATTGGGCTGGGGACCGCTTTCGAGTAAACACTACCAGTTCTGTTTTCTGCGGCGAGAATTCTATCCCTAAGTTCCTTGCCCAAGAAGACAAGTTATCTAGGGAATTTTGCAATGGTCTTTGCAATTTTTCGGCATGGGGACCTCTGACGTAAACCACACCATCATCTGCAAGTTGTCTTAGCGTGCATTGTTCTGCCAAACAACTGTCAATATCTCTTTCAGATAAAAATTATAAAGAAGGGGGCTGAGACATGAGCCTTGGGGTAGACCCATATAACTATTTCTGGAAGTTGTCAGCTGTCCGAGGGTGAAGTTCATTTGCTTTTTTGACAACAAATTGTACAAGAAGTTATTCAAAATTCCAGGAAGTCCACATCTGTTCAGATTGTCTGACAGAATTTCTATGGAAACTGAATCAAAAGCTCCCTTAATATCCAAGAATACTGAAGCCAGTTGCTCCTTGTGCGCAAAGGCCAGTTGAATATCTGTAGAAAGCAACGCTAGACAATCGTTTGTTCCTTTGCTCTTGCGAAACCCAAATTGTGTACTTGATAGTAAATTATTTGTCTCGATCCATTGATCGAGTCTTCGAAGGATCATTTTCTCCAGCAATTTTCTAATGCACGAGAGCATAGCAATCGGACGGTATGAGTTATGGTCAGACGCTGATTTGCCAGGCTTTTGAATTGCTATCACTTTGACCTGTCTCCATTCGGGTGGCACAATATTGTTTTCTAGTAGGGTATTGAATAAGTCTAGCAAGCGTCTTTTCGCGATATCGGGAAGATTTTTTAGAAGAACGAATTTAATCATATCGCTTCCGGGTGAAGAGTTGTTCGATGACAGAAGAGCCATAGAAAATTCCAGCATTGAGAATGGTCTGTCCAGAGGTCCACCGCTCGGAGACGTTTCTCGAAGAATATGTTGGGCTGGAACTGAGTCTGGACAGACCTTTTTAGCGAAATCGAATATCCATCGGTTGGAGTATTCTTCACTCTCGTTGGTAGATGAGCGGTTACGCATGTTGCGAGCTACCCTCCACAAGGTGCGTATTGAGGTTTCACGAGAAAGACCGCGTTTTTTTCTTCAACTAATTGTTTCAGCTGTATTTCTAGCTTTGAATATTCCTCGAAGTGTGTGGATGTTCCATGTCTGCGAAAAGCTTTGAAAGCATCAGATTTTTTCAAATACAATTTTGTGCATTCATCGTCCCAGCCAGGAGTGGCTGGTTTTCTTTTAAATGAAGCACTTGGAACTTTTCTTTTTTGTGCTTCCAGTGAGCTTTTATACAATAAATCGATGAAGAATCGATATTCCTCCAATGGTGGAAGTATATCTATTGATTCGACACCGATTGTTACAGCCGTTGCAAATTTTTGCCAGTCGATGTTCCTTGTTAGATCAAATGGAACTCGAGATGGTTCAGTGGATTGCGGGCTACACTTGATTGATATATTGATTGGCAAGTGATCGCTACCATGGGGATCATTGATGACCTTCCACTGACAATCTAATGATAGCGAACTTGAGCACAAAGATAGATCGAGTCGACTTTCCCGAGCCGGAGGTTTTGCAATTCGTGTTACTTCACCAGTGTTCAAGATAGTCAAGTTGAAATCGTCACATAAATCGTAAAAAATAGCCGCCCTAGCGTCATCAAAAAGATCGCCCCACCCAGTACCATGGGAGTTCATGTCACCCAAAATTAGAACTGGGGTTGAGAGAATCGAAATTAGATTCCAAAGTTGACTACGGCTAATGGAAGTATTCGGGGGAACGTATACTGAAGCTATGCAAAGTTCTTTATTCTTTGCAGTTATTTGACCAGCGACGATTTCGACGTTTGATAGAGCTGGGAGAGGAATTTTATAGAAAGAGTAGCACTTTTTGATCCCTAAAAGTACTCCTCCATAGGAATCATCTCTATCCAGGCGAATAATATTAAAATCGTGGAAGTTGAGTTCTGTGTCAGAAGAAAGCCATGTTTCGGAAAGAGCGAATATATCACAATCATAATTTTGAAGTAAAAATTTGAACGAGTCTAGTTTAGGCACTAGACTACGGCAGTTCTATTGTAGCACATTGATCATATCTTCTACTACGTTAGATGAATTATCCATCGAAAGATATGATTGATGCAAGGAGGGGCCATGAAGCAGTCAATTGCTTAAGGTAAGACTTTAAAGATGGAAGCAAGGTAGAAATAAGGCTTCTGAGGGGGTCTTGAATTTTGAACGTGTTTAGTATGAAGTCCACAATGTCCGAAAATGCTATCCATCCTCGATTAGACGCAAATTTTCTACGAGAAGATCGAGGACCAGCGTTTTTATTTCGGAAGGAGCCTTCGGATTCGTTTTTTTTGCTACTATTACCTTTGGAATTAGACAATCTTCCGAGGGTCATTTTAGCTTTCTTACGGTGCACCATTGGTGAAGAAAGCTTTCTTTTTGATGATTCATCCTTTATTGAAGATTCTGGTGCAGCCGAAGTATGACCCTCATCAGAATCAGAATCCGATTCTTGAGATGACAAAACCGAAAATTGGTTTTCATTTTGAGCGGCTGATGCGGTTTTTAGCATTTCAGCATAAGTCCGCTTGGAGCGTCCAGCGATAGAACGCTTCACTTTATCGGAGTGCTGTTTGTACCTTGGGCACTCTTGTAGAGGGTGAGGATTCTCGCCACAGTGAATACATTTTTCCACTGTTTGTGTGCAAGAATCCTCACTATGTTTATCGCCACATTTGCCGCAACGAAATTTGTTGCCGCAGTGGCTAACCGAGTGTCCCAACTTTTTACATTTGGTACAATTATAAACCCGCGGTACAAACAGGCGCACTGGGAAAAAAACATTTTCTACTTTCACATAGTTTGGGAGAACAGAACCTGCGAAAGTTTAGGCACTAGACTACGGCAGTTCTATTGTAGCACATTGATCATATCTTCTTTGGTACAATTATAAACCCGCGGTACAAACAGGCGTACTGGGAAAAAAACATTTTCTACTTTCACATAGTTTGGGAGAACAGAACCTGCGAAAGTTTAGGCACTAGACTACGGCAGTTCTATTGTAGCACATTGATCATATCTTCTACTACGTCGAAAAGAGTGCGAGGGCTTATAAACTTTTTTATTTTCTTCCAAAGATGCTGAATGCAGATTTATAACATCCAGGATCTTTACAAGATCTCCAATCATCGAGTTTTTGAAGGAACCCGACGCTTTTTTTAGTTCATCGACACTCAGACTCGCGTCGGTTACTACGCCTTCTATCTCCACTTCTCGAGAAGGGATGTAGATGTGATACTCCCTATTAAAAACTTCGTGGTCAACAATCTTGTTGGCCACATCAAAAGTCGGTGCTTCTACACGCAGTTTGTCCGGTCTCTCTTTATGTATCGAGACGCCTCTATAATTACGCAGCAAATCTCTTGAAATATCAAGAGTTCTCAAAGCTTTTTCCTTGGGCCGAAAGAAAACAACCCATGGTGCCTTCGAGAACTGTTGATAATAACGCGTCCGCGCAACATTGGCATCAGCAGATGTCATAACGGTTGCGCAGACGGTGCGCAACCGCCTATGAAAACGAAAAAAACACTCGCACGCACACACACACTCACACGCACCTACTCGCGCAAAAACTCAACTTAAAACTAACTTAGACTAAAAACTAACTTAAACTAAAAATGAGATCAAATCAAAAATCTTCTTGAAAAAAAACAATAATTTCGAAAAAAAAATAAATAAATAAAAACTCAAAAAAAAAATTAATCTGATGAGTTCGAACAACTTGAACAACCCTATTCAGGGAGCTATACAACGCCGCACGCTACGGTATAAGCACAATAGCGAGACGGCAAAAACTATTCTATTGTACTTCTCTGTTTAATGTTTGGTGAAGATAGAAATGTGACGCTCAATGGAACCAATTCACAGAACACCGGTCCAGCGTCGCTGGAGAGGTGCTGCTTCCTCGCTGTTCCGGATGCTTTGACACTTAACTTGCCACCAATGGTCGAAAGAAAAAAAAACAACCCAAAATCACTTTGGTGGAGGGGAAAAAAAAACTTTCCAGCCTCGATATTGTAGCGGAGGACGGACAATGTGTGTCCGTCTCTTGCAAATAATCGACGAGCTCCTATATTTTTTTTTATTTTTTTACATTTCATGCAGTTGTTGCGTGTTTTTCGGGTCTTTTATCGAAGATAAGAATGTATAACGACCTTCTAGGTATATAACAGATGATAAAGGTTGAAGCTACCATAAGCTACCGATTAGTTTACAGTTAACTGTTTACAATTCTTCCACAAGTGGAATTCTTTCACAAGTGTGTATATGTATGCCCTTTATATTTAGCCAATAACTATACGAAAGTCAAACATTTATATTTTGCTTTTGAACGTGAATCTAGCGACGAATATATCGAAGAATTGTTAATACAGTCAACTCTCCCTAACTCGATATCCAAAGGGACCATCGAGTTAGGGAGGTATCGAGATACAGAACATTTTTTCCTAATTTTTTTTATGTCTTAAATTGTCATATATTAGGGTAAGTGTCCCAATTATGGTATGAATTGGAATTTTTGATTCATTCCCTTAATGTGAAAAAACATAAAAAAAAAATTTTTTTCCAGAATCTTTCAGGAGGTGATAGACGGTTATATTTCACGAAAAAAATCCTTCTACGCATATGTTAGAATTTCAACGATGACAGACTTATAGAACTTTTTCTTTGTTTCGGATTCTGTTGGCTCAAACTGACTCTACATTGAAAAGTATGCTACGTAATTCGATTTTGTTGCTTTCATTTGAAAGATGAGAAAATTTAGTACAGGATATAGTAGTGGAGCATCTAAATTAGTGGATAAAAATAACATTTTTGAAGTGGAAAATTTAAAAGTTTTTTTTTTATTTGTAATTATTAATTTTATCCTAATAATTCATACTAAACTTGATTGTTTCTATCAATTAAATTAAAGCTCTCTAACCTCTCTACAAAGTGCTCCCGTGGCCGAGTGGTTAGCGTCATAACTAACATGCCGGGTGTTCGGGTTCGATTCCCGTTCTGGTCGGGGGAATTTTTCGGCAAAGAAATTTCCTCCGACTTGCACTGTGATCACGCGTATTCTAGAGCTTGCCACTCCAGAATGCATTCAAGGCGTGTTATTTGGCATAGAAATCTCAACTAAGTACTAATAAAAATGATGCAAGTAATACTACGTTCAGACGGCGAAGTTCCTCTAGGAACGTTAGTTCCATTGAAGAAGAAGAAGAAGAAGAAGAACCTCTCTACAATTTGTTCTTTGACGCCCAACTTCTATCTCTCTTAATTTCGCTGCAATATCGATATAAACAATTCCTGATGAAGATTCAATCAAAATCTTCAAAAATCGCGATTTTTAATCCACTGTACTTATAAAAGCCACTTAAATTTCACCTTAATGCTGAAAGGTTAATTTTTTTTCTTGAAATTATTCATATTTGAATTATAAAAAAAAACTTTTTTTTTCAAACTGTATACAATCGAGACCTAAATTTTACATAATCGAATCATATATAATCGAGTTTGTATATAATCGAGTCCGACTTGCACGAGGCACTAGGTTTACAAAGAAAATATTGATTAAGTATGTTACTCAAACTGAATTGTAACGATCACGCAGGAACTGTTCAATCACAAAGAAATGTTCGAATAGTTTCACAGGAACATTTTCAGTTGATTTCAATATTCCGGACATATTCTTCAGGTTTGATTTAACGTTCGAATTAACATCTCAATAGAACTACTATCTTCAGCGTTTTTCTCAGGGTTTTCAACACTTTCTAGTATATCGATATCTGGCATCAGATCATAGCAAATCACGTTTTGGTCCTTTTTGCACTAATTATTAAAAGACATTGAGCAATCGAACGGTATTGTACCGTCGACATCGCTCACGACACATTAATTATACCAGCGGAATATCACTCCCGTCCATGTTGGTTGTGCTTTAAAGTTAGGATTTCCCAGTTTCTGGACAAATTCTTAAGCCATATCCCGAAGAATAGAAGAGGGGTAAATTATTTTGTCTAGCTTGACAAGACAAAAATTCATTGACCGCTCCAGCTTCTCGATTCTGACCAACCTTATATGCTTTTGGTCTAGATACAATTTTCCATCCCGATTCCATTTTTACTTTAGTTTGAGTAGTGTTGATACCGCACTTTGTGCAATACTGAAATTATTTGCAGCTTCAGACCCCTTCCGTCCATATTTTTCGACCTGCTCGATGATGCTCAAACCTTGCGCAATGGTTAGCGTTTTGATTGTTCGCTTGAAAGGTTTCTCGTGGTTTTCCATACTTGAAAAGAAATTGTTTGATGACACGAACACTCCGTCTTCACTTTCAAGGGAAATTGAAATCTGAGGTAATAACGCACAAAAACATGTACGCGAAAATCAATCGAGTTAGGGAGGTGAAAATCCATGGAAAAATGAATCAAAACACATCGAGTAAGAGAGGCATCGAGTTAGGGAGGTATCGTGTTATGGAGAGAAGAATGCTTGTAAAATAGAAGGTGCCATGAAATCCATCGAGTTAGGGAAAATATCGAGATACAGAACATCGAGTTAGGGAGAGTTGACTGTATATGAATCCGTTCAATCCTGTTACAAAAGGGACGGAAATCAATTAAGAATAGTCCGGTAATGATCTTATGCATTATATTTAATAAATATTCCACGCCACTAACATTAATTTTAACATTTCATTCAACAATATTCTAGAATATGAAAAAAGTTAGCTTGTCCAAAAAAGTTACTCCTATACTCGCGTCGGTGTGTCAGACCGAAAGTGTTAAAAAAGTGACACACGTCCCCTTTGTACCAACACATACGATACGCTAAACGATGACGAACGTCGAATAGCGAAGCTAGATAGAATCGCAAAGTTGTTAACATTTTCTGAGAAATGAACGAATTATTGATTTCTCGGTCTGACAGACCAATGCGCGAGTATAGGAGTGTTAATGCATGGATGAATGAATATTTTGAAAGATTGCTGAAAGTTTTTCTTGTTAGTGTGTTTTTCTTGTTAGTGTGTGGAATTGTGTCGGTTAGCGACCTTTACGCTACGTGCTGGATACTATAAAATGGCTTTAATGCGTAAATGGGTGCGAATATTCCTTCGCTCGGACGCATTCACACCCAAACTATTTTTAGTGAATGTTCCATGCGAAAGCATAACAGAAACTGATTCGAGTGGAAGTACTCACGCCTTACATGTGTCCGCTATGGTTTCCCAAACACTAATGCAAGCGAGCAAAACAAATCACAGCTCGCCTGTATTCGTTATGACGGTTTCTCCAGGTGCCTAAATTTTGCGTCCGTGTTCGGGAACACATTGCGATCACCAATCATCATCGATAAGCTAGATTGTTATGATTTCAATAGCTTGCTTTCAAAACAATTTTTAAGCTATTGAAACGAATTTTTGGACCAATAAGTGACAATCATATAATTCGTTGACATTTTATCTTTCGGATGATGTGATTATTGTACCACTCCATTCAGCCGGTAAAGAGGTATTAACGTTCAAAACCTTGCAGTCCAGCGTCACTCTCCCGTTTTCGAAACTTTGAACTTACACCCCGGTACAGAAATGAAAGACGTAGTCTTACGCCAAAATGAATTTACTTTTCCGTACATACCTAAAATCGCCTATCTGTTAACTCACAAACCAAAATATAACCATTAGCGAATTGAATTTTGATATTAAACCACTCTAAATGCTTAATATCGAAGCAGCTAAAGTTACGTCCCACGCGAAATCATATATGATTATCGGTTTTTGTTTCCTCTTCCACTGTTGATCAGTATTCATAGCCATAGGGTACCTTAAATATAATAGAATAACATGTAGAAGGTTCATTAACAGAAATTTTGCGTGATTCCTCGTTTGTGCAACTCTTTTTATGCGATTTTATTATGACATCGGGTCTTGAATCACACAAACTAATCGCACAAATAATAAAATCGTACCTAAACAGTCACACAAAAGAGAAATAGCAGAAAAAGTAACCGCACAAAAACAGGTTTGCCTGTATACAAATCAAACACCTGTCCATTTTACCCCCACTGTTCGTATCACCCGCGGTTCCCCTACCAACATTGACAGCAATTAATGCAGTTACCTGCATTAATATATGTGAGTATGTGCAGAAAAGCACCAAAAGTGCGAAAAAAAAACCATTGAGTACTAACAAGAACAACTGTTAGAAGATTGGATTAGCAAAATGGGAAATGAAAACAAAAAATGCATACACACGGTTAACAAAAATTACTCACAAAGTTAATTTTGTTCAGTTTTCTGAAGAAATTTTTCACTATATTCATTAGGGTGCCAATGAAAATAGTCATCTCTAATTTCAAAAAGTAACCTCATAAAAATGTTCACCGCCACAAAAAAACAGCCTATGCCAAATGTCAGCTCAATCGGACTTAAGGGACTAATCACCCAAGGGGGAGTAAAGGGAATTGGGGTTTTCGAAAAAAAATTGATGTCAAATGTCTTAAAATTGCATGAATCGTTGAGATCTAGTGACATTTCGGAAAAAAAAATTTTTGTCAAAAATCGACACTCTGCCTTAGCTTTTTTCGAAATACGAGACGAAACGTATGATTTTGGGTGCCAATAAAAATAGTTATCTCGATTTTTCCTTCGTATCTTGCTGCGAAATGTTGATTCGCACGATAATATACCCTATGCAAAATATTAGCTCATTCAGACTTCATTTACTAGTGTCGCAGATGTTAAAATTTGAGTTTTTTTGAAAAACGAAAGACCATCGAAATCGGGGTTTTCAAAAAAAAATTGATGTCAAATGTCTTAGAATTGCATTACTCGTCGAGATTTACTGTTACTTCGATATTTGTTTCTCGGCACTTGGTCGATTATCTGTCTAAAAATTCGATTTTTGACAAAACAATTTTTTTTAGATAACTGTAAACCCTGACGTATCATGCTATTTTAAGACATTTGGCATCAACAATTTTTTTTTTGAAAACCCCGATTTCCGGTGATTTTGCGATTTTCAAAAAACTCAAGCTTTGACCGCTTCGCGCCACTCTCCCTTAAGTTTGATTGAGTTGAAATTTTGCATAGGGTGTTTTTTCGAGGTGGTGAACATTTTATAAAGGGTAACTTTTTGAAATTTTAGGGTCGATTTTTTCCCATACATTCATTGGCACCCTAGTATACACTATGTGAAAAAAGTCACAGGAGGGTTGTGTCCGCGACACGACCGCATAGTTGACGTAGGATTCCGTTAGGCTATCTGTTGATTTCAGATATGTTTGAAGAATTACATCGTTAAACTCTGTGATAATGATTTTGGTTTTAATGTCTCTGTTAGGAAACACATTGTGGTAGGAACAAAAGTTTCTTCTACTAGTGATTCCCGATAATCGTTCGATTAATCGATTAATCGAATACTTTCTACAGAAATCGATTATTAATCGAATGAATACTGCGCAACCAATAATCGAAGCGAACGAATAATTTTCGTCGATTAATCGATCCAGAGAAAAAAACGTACGGCCGCTGCAGTTCCATCCTGAACTTCAATTATTATCTTTGACGCTCCCCTGAACTCGTCGAGGAAGCTCAATGCCGTCAACGCGAATTAAGCTTCGTTTACGAGTTTAGCATAAAAGATAATAATTGATTATCAGGCGGAATGAACACTTTTTTGATTCTAGATGGCTTTCTAGCAAATGAGAAATATTAGTCTAACTAATTATTCCTCTCAGTGTGACGATTAATCGATTAATCGATTATTTGGGGCGATTAATCGTATCGAATATCAAACTGCTGAAAAGCATTCGATTAGCTGATGAACGATTAATTTCATAAATCGGAGATCACTACCCCCTACCTTCATGTATTTTCAATGTCGATTTCCCCTAGGCAGTTTGGTTTTGATGTCTGTGTTAGGGACCCGCCGCATGTAACGTCAATTTCGATCAATCAGAAGTGGGTATTTCCGTTAGGATAGGGGCTGAGATTTTTCAATTGTTCGATAGTTAGTTTCATGACATATATTATTTTCTTCAAAACAAAAAAATGTTATGGAGTGCCGAAATCTATTGACGCAAAAATTTCATCAATCCATCAAGAAATGACTGACCAATGAGCGTTTGAAATTGGTCAATTTTCACGATGTGCTCGATTTTCGATTTTCAATTTGTACCCCAATATGTTCCCGAAAGACGTAATCCTACGTCAAAATTATACACACCCCCTATTGACTGTTTTTAGTTTAACTGGCATCTTTTAAATGGCAATGAATAAAACTAAAAAAGACGGGTGGGTAATGTCGGGGACATAACCGGAGTGACGTAGGACTATACAAAGGGAACAGCTTTTGTTAAATATATATTTTAAATATATTGTTTTATTTTCTTCTCCTACGTGAATACCTACCTATCTACCTGAAAAATGAATTAGTTTACTTAGAACCTTTGGTGTTGTGTTTTTGTTATCACTCGATATTCCCATCTTGTTCGGTTAAACCTTCCTGTTTAGCTATTGCGTTTGCCACTCGCCACAGCTTTCACAGTTGGAAAATTTCTTCCTATCCAGTTTGTACATGTTGTTCAGTAAATTACATTTAATGCGACGTGCCGGAGAAACACTTTGCCACTCACTGAAACTAATTGTTGCCTTGATGAGCGCCGAACCGAAGCTGCTCTGTTCTTGATGCGGGTTTTCTGATTGTCGTGAGCAGCTGCAAGCCAACTCGAGCACTCCGACGGCCGAAACTCTATAATCGCTGCTAGGTATATTGGTGCTCCGGCACCAATCCGTTCGGCCTAGTTACCCTTGCGGAGCAATCAGTGAATGCGACCAACAGGGAACTGGAGACCTGCACGGTTCGAGTGAGACTTTGCCTTTCCCTTAACTTGTCCTCCTTTGTTACGTCCACGATGCCGATGCCGTACAACCACACGGGTGTACGGTTCGAAAGAAAATAAGATATTTTTTTGGGGTCCGCGTGTTTTATACTCTAGCGGTACACACTCACAGAATAGAGACAAATCGGCAGACTCAGCCAGAGGGGCGAGCCCAGCGAGACGAACGAATGAGCGTTAAAAGGGAGCGATGGCAAAAAAATACATAGAGGCGAATGAACTGCAAAGTTTAAAGCCTCTTAAAAACAAAGAAAGAAAGAAGAAAAATACATTCATTACGATTTGTTCGCTCGTTGGATTCACATGCAGGCTAAAAAGGGTCCTTTTCAGGATCATAAAATTAAAAATTATAATGACAAAATTATAAAAACAAAATTACAGTGGTACAGTGTCGACTTTCAATGTGGGGTCATAATTTGGATCTCTATGTTTACAAAAATGTCCAACTAAATAAGTCGCATTACATGTCCGTCCAATTAGCTAACTGTCGAACTAATTGTAAATTGCTGTACTTTCAATCTGGAAACAATTTAAGAATTGGTGAAAATTGAATAATCAGGAAAGTCCAAATTCACATACTCATCAGATCCTGGCAAACAAATCATGAAAAAATAAATTTGTGTTTTATTATTATTTTGGATAATGTTTTAGAATGCATTGAACTGTATTTCGTAAACTCTTTTTTGGAAGGTTTAATGGCCCTGAAAAGCGCCTTGTTTTATGGAATGGTTCAATTTAGACAACTTAGTACTCGTGGTTCTGTTGTCTTGATGTCCACCGAACCAAATGTGTTCTGTTCCGAATGCGGGTTTTCTTATCGTCGCGAGCAGCTTTGCCAGCTAACTCGATCACTTCGGCGGCCGAAACTAAACACGGTTCGAGCGGGATTTCGCCTTTCCCTTCATTTTTCCTCCTTTACCATGTCCAGACATGGCTGCTTCGGTTGGTTTGTTGATGTGTTGTGATGCGATCCGATGTGGTGTACGGTTTGAATGAGAATGATCGTTACGGAAGGAAGGAAGGTCTTGAATTATAGAGACTTTAAACTTTTGCAGTTCATTCGTCTCTAGCCTTGAGAAAGGCCCTTTGAAAACTCTACTCTATTCTACTCCAGCGCTACCACCTCCGCCCTCTTGCCTTGAGAAAGGCACTCGATCCCTCGCCGTCCAGCTCGTCCAGCAACGATGTTGTCCAGTCGGTGTCCACACAAAGAATGATCGTTACGGCAGCGGAGCGGGGATTTTTAAGCTGACTGGCTGGCTCGAGAATTACGCATGTGTGAGACTGCGACCAATGTTTCGTTCATTTTTTTCTTTTTCCTTTCCAATGGTGCTTCATTCTATTTCGCTGCTCTGGTTGCCCGTTTTGGTCGGTACGATTTGAGGAGCACAAAATGGGCACATAGTGCATTTTGACAACGCTTGATATTTCACAATTATTCAATTATTTATCTCATGAAAAATGAAATGTTATTCGTTATGATAGATGCGTAGATATATTTCCTATCAATTGATGCAAAAACCTTTGCGATCTATTGAGAAATGCTCGAGTTATAAGCGTTCCAAATCATGCATTTTTTCCTACTTGTTCAGTGCCTAGATTTCCATTTCACCCCCTATATCTTCCGGTTAGACGTAGTCCTACGTCAAAAATTAAACACACCCTTAGATATTTCCGCATTTAAAATCGTGTGTGGCCTCCTTTTGCCTGGCTTACGGCCTGGCATCGATCCGGCATGGATTCCACAAGCTTAAGGAAAACGGATGGCTCGATTTTGTTCCATTCATCTACGATGACCTGCTTTAGCTCCCCCAGATTCGTTGGGATTTGTTCTAGAACTTTTATCTTGAGAATGGACCACAGATGTTCGATAGGGTTAAGGTCTGGAGATTGAGGAACCCAATCCAGGACCTTTATTTTATTTTTCTCAACCCACTGCGTTACTAGTTTCGAGGTGTGTTTAGGATCACCATCATGTTGAAAGATGAAATTCCGAGACATCTTCAACTTTCTGGCACTGGTGTGGAGGTTACGTTCCAGAATGTCCAAGTAAACTTCCTTTGTCATGATCTTGTCAATGAATTCCAACGTTCCGCAACCATTCCAGGACATAGAACCATCACTCGTCCTGCAATATAACCTTTCAATAAAGCTTCACTCCTTCAATAAATATTATTCAAATAGTCATACCTCCTCCGTGCTTCACGGTAGGTCGCAAACACTTCAAGTTCAAGCGATCTCCTGGTTTTCTCCACGTCCGAATGATTCCGTCAGAGCCAAACAAGGTGATTTTTGTCTCATCAGACCACAAAACATGTTTCCAGTCATCAATTGTCCAAGTTGCATGTTCTTTAGCCCATTTCAAGCGAAGTTTTATGTTTTTCTTCGACAACCATGGCTTTTTTACAGCTACATGCCCTCCAAAACCCAACTCCTTTATTCTGTTCCGGACAGTTTGAGGGTGTACTGAAACATTGTAGAAGGTTTGAAGCTCAGCTTCCAGTTTTGGAGCAGATAGTCGCCGATTTTCCTGAATCCTTCGTTTGATGAATCTGTCAATATTAGGTGTTGTTTTACGTTTTCGTCCTTGTCCCTTCTGGCGAGCAATTGTACCCAATCCTTTATACTTTTGGATGATCGACGTAATTGTATTTTTGCTCAAATTGACCATTTGACTTATTGTTTGGTAACCATTTCCAGATTCATGGTGAGAAATTATCAATTGCTTGATATTCAAAGGAACTTCGCGTCTTTTCCCCATCATTGCCACACAAAATTGTCCAACACTTTGGCAAATCACAGAAAATGATCTAGACTTCCACTTTCAACTTGTTTATCGTTGGATGTTTACAAATCAAAACGAAGCTCTACCATTTTTTGGCATCATATGTAGGGATGGCCATGTTTATTTGCTGCGCTTGTAAATAAATACTATTACGAAAATTTATTTATTCTGCTCATTTTGCTTTACTCAAAAGGGACATCACTTACAGCTAAAAGAAAAATTGAATAATAGGAGTGTGTCAATATTTTCAACAAAAATGCTGATACTATTACGAGGGTGTCTATATTTTTTTTACATAGTGTATATGTATCGTTGCATCACACATATTGTTGTTGTTTTTATACGTTGTCATAGGTTGATTGAAGTGGTTTCTGTGATGTTATGTTTTGATTATTTAAAATGTGACGTGACGATGATGGTGAAAGAAATATTTTATATTTCAATTTCATTCACAATTATGGTTTACTGTACAAAGAGCGTAAAATCCTCTTTTACAAATTGAGCAAATTGGATTTTATCTTTTCACTCTTCCGTCATTACAATTTGTATCCCCAATATGTTTCCGAAAGACGGAGTCCCACGTTAAAAGGTGAGAATAAATTCATTATCTGGAAAATGACGAAGAATATGGAAAAAAATTCGTCATATGCATTAACAGCAACGCATCGCGAACCACTCTGGTGTTTAATATTCGTAGTGCTACTAAACATTCAGGAGCAAACATGAAAGCTCTATCACAAAATAGTTAATTTATTCTGTTATTATATTTGTAAAACCTGATCAGCATCTGTTGTTTTTCCTCTTCTCTATCTCTCTTCGAATCAACCGCAAACCATGTTCAGTTTAGACAATGCAACATTTGCCAACTCGTGCACTGCATTCCAATTCATGAACTCAGAACAAACCCCCCCAAAAATGTCCAAATAACGGCGCAACATATGCAGATTCACTCTGGAACCCACTTCGCCAGTATCATATTCGACTGGCAGCTGTTGGCGTTGTTGTCTGCATTACAAAATGATTGGCCCACTGTTATTCGCACGCCAGTCAGAACCGCATGCAGAGAGTTACCTACCGCTTTTGCAGACGAGGAGAACTCAACAATATCCTTCTCGAAATCGCTCGCATGATATGCAATCGCATCGCGGTATTCTCCGCCGGTTGGAAGAAACAAGCAGAGTTGTACACTTTGGAACACATCTCTGCCACAAAATTATCCACATTGCACTTCTGAGGAATGTTTCACCGGCACGCAGGAATTGTGTGACCAAGGGAATGTCGGTGTGTGCGTATGTGACCAACAATTCGCACCATGCATACCGATGGCAATGACAGAGCATGAAATTCGTGTACGGAATGTTTAATGCTCTGCATCCAAGTGGCTGTCTACATGACCCAGCTCCTCTTGACAAACGGGAGCAAAACAGCCACAGCCACACACAAGAAAGTGCGGGAAAAAAAATCTAGTCCTGAGGTTTACCCCGGGGACTGACCACTTTATAGTCGGCACTGTTTCGGGGAGTAACAATGAGGATCAGCATTCATTCCATTAGCTTCCCCACAGAATTCGGACATAAATTATTCCGAGATACACTCGGGTCCGACCGTCCTCAAACTAAGTGCTGCCCACTGTTTTGTTTCCCCCTGTCCCTTCTTCTTCCCCTTCCGCTTTCTTCTGTTACACCGCATGTACTGCACCGCACTTTGCAACAGAAATATGCAAAACCAAATTATTCTGTTAAGCTTCTTGCTCTTGCCACGAAATCAGCATTTCATTCATCGAGCGGAATGCCAACACCGAGAGACATAGCGGAAAAACATTCCTCAATGGAAGGATATTACTCATCCATGGGCGGTGTTTCACCCCCACCCCCATAACCCATCCTGGCGCCTGGCACAGATGCAACGGTATGCTTTCGTCCGCTCTCCCCTGAATAATCAGCAGCTGCCATTTGGCATTCCACCGCGCGCGGCCAAGTGCCACGAGCAAGCGGAACGGCATTTATATCTGCACTATTTTGTGGGGCGAACTTTGTTTTACAAATTGGTAAACAATTTTGGCAGAACACAAACTCCTCTGTTGCTCTGCTGTGGGACATGGAATTGGTTGTTTTTGTACGGTTGTCATACAGACAGACGGAGGGGTGGGCGGAAATGTCAGTTCCCTATTGTAGCCGGTGATTGGACCGTAATGTTTTAATCTTCTTCTGAGGAACACAGACGGACAATGAACAGCAGGGATAATCGTTTGGGAACTTGAGCAATCGTTCCTCATTCCTCTCAGCTACTGCACACAGTCAATGCACAGACTGTCAGCTGGGATTTGTTCAAATTACATTCCCGAGGACTGCCGTGAACCAGTGGGACAGCTCACAACTGTTCTATTGTCAATTATTCAAATAAGGTGAACCGCCGGGCTCGTTATCGTTTTTGACGAAAGACGAATCTCAAAAACCAGCTCAATGGATATTACGTGTTTTATCAGATCTAGTCCATTCTCATGGTGTTTGATTGTGAGTACAATATGTTCCCCGGGACTGCCAAAGTTCTGGAAGCTCAAATTTAGTTATATTCAAATAATATTGCGGGTAATTTTAATATGTGTGTATTGTTTGAATGACAATAGTGTTCGTAGGAAAAGTTGATTAGAATGTACGCAAAGTAGATGGTATAGGGCAACACGGGGTGATTTCGATCACCCCTTTATCTCAAAAAGTACGGCTCAACTTGGATTTTGACGTAGGACTACGTCTAACCGGAAGATATAGGGGGTGAAATGGAAATCTAGGCACTGAACAAGTAGGAAAAAATGCAAGATTTGGAACGCTTATAACTCGAGCATTTCTCAATAGATCGCGAAGGTTTTTGCATCAATCGATAGGAAATATATCTACGCATCTATCATAACGAATAACATTTCATTTTTCTTGAGATAAATAATTGAATAATTGTTAAATATCAAGCATTGTCCAAATGCCCTATGTGCCCATTTTTGATTGGTCCATTTTGTGCTCCTCAAATCGTACCGACCAAAACGGGCAACCAGAGCAGCAGCGAAATAGAATGAAGCACGATTGGAAAGGAAAAAGAAAAAAAATGAACGAAACATTAGTCGCAGTATCACACATGCGTAATTCTCGAGCCAGCCAGTCAGCTTAAAAATCCCCGCTCCGCTGCAGTAACGATCATTCTTTGTGTGGACACCGACTGGACAACATCGTTGCTGGACGAGCTGGACGGCGAGGGATCGACACATACACGCGCAGAACTCTTTCCGTTAGGATGCCATTCAGCATCGAGAAAGTTCCGGAAAGATCTAATCATTGCTGGAAAATAATCTGCCAGTTCCTTTGGGAATTTTCAAAATATATTCATGTGAAAGAGTTTAATTGAATGTTTTCTATCCATGTAACACTGTGACCAAATATGTTTCAATCAAGTGCTATTAACAGGTGGTTATCGAGTTGGCATTAACCACTGGTGGGCTTCCAGTATCGAGGAAAATGTGGAAATATCTAATCGTTACTGAAAATAATCTGCCAGTTCCTTTGGGAATTTTCAAAATATATTCATGTGAAAGAGTTTAATTGAATGTTTTCTATCCATGTAACACTGTGACCAAATACATTTGGTTTTGTGGTTTTTCAATCAATCGCAATTGTTGTTTATTGTTTATTGTTTACAAATTAAGTTTATCTGACATAAATTGTCTTAATAAACACCCGTCACTCAACTAAAGTTTAATCTTCTTATTCTACGTAGAAATTCATTTGTGGAGATATTAAAATCGAACGCGGATTCGATAGATGCAAACACACGAACCATTGCACTTATAGGTTGATTATATCCGTAATGAGTACGATGGAAACTCGGTTGCATCAGGGACCGCTGTCTCAGCATCCTGCTTGATGCACGAAAGTTAAGCAGCGATAGAAGATGAGGGCAATCAACTTCTCCGACGAGTAGTTTGCAAACATAAAGAGCCTGTTGTGTCTTGCGTCTCCGTTCGAGCGTTTCAAGACCAAGCAGTTGACATCGATCTGGATACGCTGGAAGGTTCAAAGGATCGCGCCATGGTAGATTTCGCAGCGCCATACGTATGAACCTTTTTTGGACTCGCTCGATCCTTAGATTCCACGTTACATCGTTTGGTGCCCATACAACTGAAGCATTTTCCAGAATTGGTCGTACGATGGAGCAATATAACACCTTCATGCAGTGTGGGTCTGTAAAATCCTTTGCAATTTTCGAGATGAAGCCGAGTTGACGATTCGCTTTCAAAATTATTGATGCATAATGTGAGTTGAAAGAAAACTTCGAGTCCAATACAACACCAAGATCCGTCACCTGATGCATTCTGTTAAGAATCGTATTATCAATCTGGTAATTGAAAATGATCGGGTCCAAAGAACGATGGAAGGTCATAACATGACATTTCGCGATGCTGATGACAAGTTTATTCTTACGACACCAATGAACAAACGTATTCAGCAAATTTTGTAGATGAAGACAATCTTGGACACAGCTCACCACAACATAGATCTTTAGGTCATCGGCATATACAAGTTTACATCTATGACCAAGTGAAGACGCAGCATCATTGAAAAATATTAACAGGATAGCTTCAGAAGATTATTCTTCCCCATCAGTAGGATATTTCCGTATCCAATATTGTATGCGCCCGCAATCGATTATTGCTCAGTCGCCGAAAGTTCCGAGCTCAGAGAGTTCATTCCCCTCTAGTTTGCCTTCCAAATTGCCATTGTAAACCACACCTTCTCTCGATTCAATCACACACAAAAAGCATACTTAAGCGATATTCTGGTGGTGAGACACATTCATTTTTCGTGAGGACATCGACAAGACAATATCGTTGCCTAACGTGCTGGTGAAGGATCGACACATACACGCGCAGAACTCTTTCCGTTAGGATGCCATTCAGCATCGAGAAAGTTCCGGAAAGATCTAATCATTGCTGGAAAATAATCTGCCAGTTCCTTTGGGAATTTTCAAAATATATTCATGTGAAAGAGTTTAATTGAATGTTTTCTATCCATGTAATACTGTGACCAAATATGTTTCAATCAAGTGCTATTAACAGGTGGTTATCGAGTTGGTATTAACCACTGGTGGGCTTCCAGTATCGAGGAAAATGTGGAAATAACTAATCGTTACTGAAAATAATCTGCCAGTTCCTTTGGGAATTTTCAAAATATATTCATGTGAAAGAGTTTAATTGAATGTTTTCTATCCATGTAATACTGTGACCAAATATGTTTCAATCAAGTGCTATTAACAGGTGGTTATCGAGTTGGTAAGTTGGTATTAACCACTGGTGGGCTTCCAGTATCGAGGAAAATGTGGAAATAACTAATCGTTACTGAAAATAATCTGCCAGTTCCTCTGGGAATTTTCAAAATATATTCATATGAAAGAGTTTAATTGAATGTTTTCTATCCATGTAACACTGTGACCAAATATGTGTCAATCAAGTGCTATTAACAGGTGGTTATCGAGTTGGCATTAACCACTGGTGGGCTTCCAGTATCGAGGAAAATGTGGAAATATCTAATCGTTACTGAAAATAATCTGCCAGTTCCTTTGGGAATTTTCAAAATATATTCATGTGAAAGAATTTAATTGAATGTTTTCTATCCATGTAACACTGTGACCAAATATGTTTCAATCAAGTGCTATTAACAGGTGGTTATCGAGTTGGCATTCCAAGTATCGAGGAAAATGTGGAAATATCTAATCGTTACTGAAAATAATCTGCCAGTTCCTTTGGGAATTTTCAAAATATATTCATGTGAAAGAGTTTAATTGAATGTTTTCTATCCATGTAACACTGTGACCAAATACATTTGGTTTTGTGGTTTTTCAATCAATCGCAATCAACAGGATAGCTTCTGAAGATTATTCTTCCCCATCAGTAGGATATTTCCGTATCCAATATTGGATGCATAAAACCTTGTGCCTCCAACGTAACGCTCTCGTTTTCGAAGTTCTTCAAATATTCATTCATTCAGAATGAATTCAGATTCAACTTTATACAAATGATCTCTAAATCAACGATAGTCCTACGTCACCCTTGCGGTTATACCATAGATATAACCCACTTCCTGTTTTATAATGTGATCGAAGATCAATTTCGCTAGCGCAAACATCAGATGGACTGACAGCACTTGTCACTATGTAATTGTAGAACATATGGGAATTTAATTTTCCAAATTTTCCCTTTTGACGTAGAACTACGTCTTTCATTGAGGGTGCTAAATCAGAAAACAGGTCACGTTTTTATGAAATAAAGTTAATGTTAATAACTATTTTTGCCGTGAACGGATTCTGGCGATTTGCATACCAAACGAATCGGAAATTCCCTAAGATTTGTTTGATAGGCTATACATTACAATCCCATAGTCTGTATATGGTTTAAATTGATGAAAATTGGAAGCATTCCCATTTCCTCATACATTTGTTCTGTCCATTTGTATGCTTTCCCGAATAGAACTGTCAACAAAGAGCAACTTATCGACGAGCAACGAAGGGGAAATCGTAAGATGTAAAGTCTCCGTGAACAAAGGAAAAGAAGAAGAACGAAGCGGAATATTTGCCTAGAGTATAAAAAGACGGGTGGGTAATGTCGGGGACATAACCGGAGTGACGTAGGACTATACAAAGGGAACAGCTTTTGTTAAATATATATATTTTAAATATATTGTTTTATTTTCTTCTCCTACGTGAATACCTACCTATATACCTGAAAAATGAATTAGTTTACTGTTTACTCTTTATGAACATGTTGATGGTTCTGAAAAGAACCTTTGGTGTTGTGTTTTTGTTATCACTCGATATTCCCATCTTGTTCGGTTAAACCTTCCTGTTTAGCTATTGCGTTTGCCACTCGCCACAGCTTTAACAGTTGGAAAATTTCATCCCATCCAGCTTTGTGACATGTTGTACAGTAAATCACATTCAATGCGACGTGTCAAAGCGCCACTCAGTGTCGCATTGGAGGCGATTTTAACCTGTAGTTGAACATTTGCGATGACAGTGGTACAGTGTCGACTTTCAATGTGGGGTCATAATTTGGATCTCTATGTTTACAAAAATGTCCAACTAAATAAGTCGCATTACATGTCCGTCCAATTAGCTAAATGTCGAACTAATTGTAAATTACTGTACTTTCAATCTGGAAACAATTTAAGAATTGGTGAAAATTTAATAATCAGGAAAGTCCCCAACTAGCAATAAGCTCAGAACAACTGCCAAATTCACATACTCATCAGATCCTGGCAAACAAATTATGAAAAAATCAATTTGTGTTTTATTATTATTTTGGATAATGTTTTAGAAAGCATTGAACTGTATTTCGTAAACTCTTTTTTGGAAGGTTTAATGGCCCTGAAAAGCGCCTTGTTTTATGGAATGGTTCCAATTTAGACAACTTAGTACTCGTGGTTTTGAAAAAAACCATTTCGAATGCCCTCGATGCCGCCTTGTTCTGGATTTGACACCAAAGCAGTTTGTATAAAGAACAAACTTTTTTCTTCTGCTACCTGATGCCGTTTTGCGATTGCGTTTGCCACTCGCCACTCGCTGTAACTGCCTGTTATCTTGATGTCCACCGAACCAAATGTGTTCTGTTCCGAATGCGGGTTTTCTTATCGTCGCGAGCAGCTTTGCCAGCTAACTCGATCACTTCGGCGGCCGAAACTAAACACGGTTCGAGCGGGATTTCGCCTTTCCCTTCATTTTTCCTCCTTAACCATGTCCAAACATGGCTGCTTGGGTTGGTTTGTTGATGTGTTGTGATGCGATCCGATGTGGTGTACGGTTTGAATGAGAATGATCGTTACGGGAGGAAGGAAGGTCTTGAATTATAGAGACTTTAAATTTTTGCAGTTCATTCGTCTCTAGCCTTGAGAAAGGCCCTTTGAAAACTCTACTCTATTCTACTCCAGCGTTACCACCTCCACCCTCTTGCCTTGAGAAAGGCACTCGAAACCTCGCCGTCCAGCTCGTCCAGCAACGATGTTGTCCAGTCGGTGTCCACACAAAGAATGATCGTTACGGCAGCGGAGCGGGGATTTTTAAGCTGACTGGCTGGCTCGAGAATTACGCATGTGTGAGACTGCGACCAATGTTTCGTTCATTTTTTTCTTTTTCTTTTCCAATCGTGCTTCATTCTATTTCGCTGCTGCCGCTGGTTGCCCGTTTTGGTCGGTACGATTTGAGGAGCACAAAATGGACCAATCAAAAATGGGCACATAGTGCATTTGGACAACGCTTGATATTTCACAATTATTTAATTATTTATCTCAAGAAAAATGAAATGTTATTCGTTATGATAGATGCGTAGATATATTTCCTATCAATTGATGCAAAAACCTTTGCGATCTATTGAGAAATGCTCGAGTTATAAGCGTTCCAAATCTTGCATTTTTTCCTACTTGTTCAGTGCCTAGATTTCCATTTCACCCCCTATATCTTCCGGTTAGAAGTAGTCCTACGTCAAAAAAACAATTGCTGAGGCAAACTTCATTCTTCGTGAGGACACCGACTGGACAATATCGTTGCTGGGCGAGCTGGACGGTGAGGGATCGATTAGGTTTCTCAAAACAATGGGGGTGAAGGCGTAATATGAGGAAAGGGTAGAGTTTTCCAAGGTCCTTTTTGAAGGCTAGAGACGAATGAACTGAAGAAGTTTAAAATCTCTTCAATTCAACAAGGAAAGGAACGAAAGGCAAACTTACAGTATCGTTCTAGACGCGCCCTCACATGTCTTCGTTTCGGACTGAGCCGTGGACGCGAACAAATTACTCACTTGCTGAAGTCTCTGGCATTGCAATCATTACCAGTGCCACAAATTATCAAAATTTATTCACGAATGAAGGAATTAGATTTTTCTCAGTATCGGATGAATTCTCTTCTGTTGAAACTCAGCACCATATCTGTCATAATGAGTATAACACAAGAGTCCAGACGCATGAGCTTTGTCTTGTATATTGATCGAAAACAGCATGAACGAATTTCGAAAAGCCTGCATTCAGGCACTTCCATTACTGTCAATAATTTCAGGTGATTATCACGAACGTTAAGTTGATCTTCATCGCTTGCAGTGATTTTTTATTGAAAACGTGTCGCCCACTGCACATATAAATGGTGGTGTATGTCATTTCCGGGCAATCGTGAGAAGATTCATAAAACGTAGCAAGAGTTATTCTATACATTCTACTGCCGAACTCGTCAAAAACAAGAATTTTGTGTGATGGATTGCCATCCTTTACCATTAATCGATTTTACTCTCAATTGGTGACGTTGAATTTTATGCTTTGATTTTCACTAACACGCAATGATCTTCTTTTTCGACCTTACGAATACCATGACGAAAAGGAAGGTGCAAATGAAAAATGAACTTCATGGCAAGCTGATGTTGATGTTCATTCCACTGGGGTTCATTGACAGTGTTGTTTCATATTTATCGACTCTCGCTTGAGCAGTAGGTTATCAATACAAGGAAGGCAGCAATTCGCTGAATTTGAATGTCGTGAACGTGAATATTTTCAGCACTGATCATTGCATCAAACTGACGTCATTGCATTAGTGTTTTGAGCTAAACAAATTGTGTGGTGAATCATCAAGCTAGGCTATTGTCAGCTCACCATGAAAATAAATGTTCTGCAATTTTGTCAGCGATTTGGTTTCGTATGACGGTAGGAAAACTCTCTCCACAAAGGATGGCAGCTAAGCTAATCTAGACTGGCAATATTAACAGAAAGGGCTTTTGTTGAGAAGAGCGCAAAACAGAGATAAGTGTGTGTATATTGAGTTGCTTCAAACCATCAATATATGCAGATTTGTGTGCGTACGTGCGTGCTTCATAACCCGTACGTAAAAATAGTACAACTTCGCTACGCTGAAACCCCATTCGTAATGATAAATATAAACAAGGAAGAGAGATAGCGGGAGGGAATTATTTACGCTAGGTTATTAGTAATGAATCTGCTGAGGTAAATATTCAACCTTTTTCCAAGCAATTAACATTGTTTGTTTTCTGTCATCATAAAGGCTTCGCTGGTGCCTTTGACATCAATGCTTTGAACTGACGCTATGGTGAAGCAAGTGTTAAGGTTGTGCACCAAAAAAATATTTGGGGAATACCAAGTTATTCAATAAGTTATAATAAGTCACTAATTTATTTGGGTTCGCGTGCAGATAGTGTTTATTTGGCTTATTTAGTCACCAAGAAATGAAATGTCGTTCTGGAACTTTGTATGTGATTTGGTTTCGCTTGCCAGTAGCAAAACTTTCTCCACTAAGAATGAAAGCTGCGCTTATCTTGAGATATAGCATGTATTGTTCTGCAAGCACAAGAATGAACCATCAAACAATTATCGTCAAATGATTCTACAATAAAAAAAAACATTTCAGGGCGACCAAACTGGTAGAATGGTTATTTCAAAATTTTCGTAGCATTATAAAATAATATCCGCAGTTATAAACAAACAACTTGAATTAAACTACAGCGTAGTTCTACGTCAACAATGCGGTCGTGTCTTGAACATAACCTCCTATAATTATTTCAACTATTTTGATTGCAGTTTTCATGTTAAGAGCTAGAAAAGTAAGAATCTACAAAAAATTTATGAAAAAAATGATATTTCATGTAGAAATATTTATGAAAATTAGTAATCGAATTTCGACGTATGATCCAAATCCCGAACACATTAATTTCAAATGAGTATTTAATTTAAATAATTGCATAATGAAAACCCTAACATTCTTTGATTTATAGGTTTAATTTTAAAATTCATTTACAGGTATCGATACTGCCTATAATTTATAATACTAAACATTTACAAAAAAGACGGGTGGGTAATGTCGGGGACATAACCGGAGTGACGTAGGACTATACAAAGGGGACAGCTTTTGTTAAATATATATTTTAAATATATTGTTTTATTTTCTTCTCCTACGTGATTACCTACCTATCTACCTGAAAAATGGATTAGTTTACTGTTTACTCTTTATGAATATGTTGATGGTTCTGAAAAGAACCTTTGGTGTTGTGTTTTTGTTATCACTCGATATTCCCATCTTGTTCGGTTAAACCTTTCTGTTTAGCTATTGCGTTTGCCACTCGCCACAGCTTTCAAAGTTGGAAAATTTCTTCCCATGCAGCTTGTGACATATTTTACAGTAAATTACATTCAATGGCAATGGCATTTTAACCTGTAATTGAACATTTGCGATGACAGTGGTACAATGTCGACTTTCAATGTGGGGTCATAATTTGGACCCCGAACTCTATGTTTACAAAAATGTCCAACTAAATATGTCACATTACAGGTCCGTCCAATTAGCTAAATGTCGAGATAAGTGTAAATTACTGTACTTTCAATCTAGAAGCAATTTAAGAATTGATGAAAATCAATAAGCTCAGAACAACTGCCAAATTCACATACTCATCATATCCTGACAAACAAATTATGAAAAAATCAATTTGTGTTTCATTATTATTTTGGATAATGTTTTAGAAAGCATTGAACTGTATTTCCTAAACTCTTTTTTGGAAGGTTTAATGGCCCTGAAAAGCGCCTTGATTAATGGAATGGTTCCAATTTAGAAAACTTAGTACTCGTGGTTTTGAAAAAAACCATTTCGAACGCCCTCGATGCCGCCTTGTTCTGGATTTGCCACCAAAGCAGTTTGTATAGAGAACAAACTTTTTACTTCTGCTACCTGATGCCGTTTTGCGATTGCGTTTGCCGCTCGCCACTCGCTGCAACTGCCTGTTATCTTGATGTCCACAGAACCTAATGTGTTCTGTTCCGAATGCGGGTTTTCTTATCGTCGCGAGCAGCTTTGCAAGCTAACTCGATCACTTCGGCGGCCGAAACTATATAACGCCGGCTAGGTGGACTGGTGCACTGGTACTAACGCGCTCGGCCTAGCTACCCTTGCGGGGAACTCCAGATCAACACGGTTCGAGCGGGATTTTGCCTTTCCCTTCACTTTTCCTCCTTTACCATGTCCAGACATGGCTGCTTGGGTTGGTTTGTTGATTTGTTGTGATGCGAACCGATGTGGTGTACGGTTTGAATGAGAATGATCGTTACGGCAGCGGAGCGGGGATTTTTAAGCTGACTGGCTGGCTCGAGAATTACGCATGTGTAAGACTGCGACCAATGTTTCGTTCATTTTTTTCTTTTTCCTTTCCAATCGTGCTTCATTGTATTTCGCTGCTGCTCTGATTGCCCGTTTTGGTCGGTACGATTTGAGAAGCACAAAATGGACCAATCAAAAATGGGCACATAGTGCATTTTGACAATGCTTCTTATTTCAAAATTATTCAATTATTTATCTCAAGAAAAATGAAATGTTATTCGTTATGATAGATGCGTGGATATATTTTCTATCAATTGATGCAAAAACCTTTGCGATCTATTGAGAAATGCTCGAGTTATAAGCGTTCCAAATCTTGCATTTTTCCTACTTGTTCAGTGCCTAGATTTCCATTTCACCCCCTATATCTTCCGGTTAGACGTAGTCCTACGTCAAAAAAGTGACTATCGAAAATCAGTGATATAATTTTTGCATTTACAAATTCCGCAGAAAACAAGCAAGTGTTGAAGTAGTGTTCGTAATTTGAATCAAGTTTCGACGCATGAATCGAATTCCGAAAGAAAATGTTTGAACACACTATTTTCCGGCAAATACAGCGATAGTTCACAAATTGGGGTACAAGGACAATCCAATTCTGGAACAACAATATAAAGACCCTTTTTTAACAAATGTTTGCAAGTTCTTTCCTTGCAAAAAGAGGGTCGCAGGCGCAAACCAACAATAGTAAAATTGATTTTCTTAGGCAGGTTTTCAACTAAAACCACAATAATAAAACCGGGGTCCTGAAGTAAAGGACGAACACGAAATTATTGCGACACCGAAAATGTCACGCCAATTTTCTTATAATGTTTAGAATCAAACCAAAATTTTAGGGTAGTTTCATACATATATTTACTTCAAAAATCAAAAGAAAAGTTAATCGATGGAGCCTTGAGTGTAAAATTGAACGCATTTTCGCTTGATGCCCTCCATCAAAGTCGTTACAGTGTCATCCGGTACCAGTTTCTCAGTTTTTTTTCCATATTCTCAACATGTCCTTCTCGTCTTTGACTGTCTTCTTGCTCTTCCGAAGTTCCCGCTTCATTACTGCCCAGAACTGCTCCACCGAGCGCAGCTCCGGACAGTTTGGCGAGTTCATGTCCTTTGGAACAGAATGGACAGAATTGGCCTCATACCACTCCAGGACACTTTTAGAATAGTGGCATGATGCCAAATCTGGCCAAAATAGCGGAGCTTCGTCGTGCTGCTGCAAGAACGGCAAAATGCGCTTCTCGAGGCACTCATATTTGTAGATCTCGCCATTTACTGTGCCCTTTGTCACGAAAGGCTCACTCCTCAGTCCGCAAGAGCAGATGGGCTGCCAAACGAGATATTTGGAGGCGAACTTCGACATTTTCTTCCTCTTAAATTTGTCGTCCACATCGAACTTGCTCTTGCCGGTGAAAAACTCTAACTCCGGAATTTGCTTAAAATTATTATTAAAATTATATACGTTATATACGTTTCGTCGTCCATCACACAGCAGCCATATTTTGTCAGCATCTTCTCGTAGAGCTTCCGTGCCCGAGTTTTAGTCGTCGATTGTTGCCGCTCATCGCGGTTTGGGAAGTTCTGTACCTTGTATGTATGTAGTCCAGCTCTCTTCTTTGCATTCTGGACGTAGCTCTGCGACATGCCGATCTTTTTAGCCAAATCACAGCTTGAGACGTTGGGATTTGTTTTAATCATCCGCTTCACCTTTCCCTCTGTTTTTTTTGTTCTCCGGTCCCGGTTTTCTTCCAGCTCCTTTGCCGTGGTCCAACGTCAACCGCTCCTGGAACCGCTTCAACACTCTGGAGACAGTTGAATGGTGAATGTTCAACATTTTTCCCAACTGCCGGTGCGACAGGTCAGGAAATTCCAGGTGTTTGAAAAGAATTTGTTCTCTCGACTCGCGTGGGTTCACCTCCTTTTTCGTTGAATCGAAAAACACGACTTCGAGTTTGACAGCATGTAGACAATACACATCAATGAGAAAGTGTGCAAAATTTGGTTGATTTTTACCCAATGGTAAAAAAGTTATGCCCTGCTGAATGTGTCGCAATAATTTCGTGTTCGCCCTTTAACAGGTCGAACTCGATTAAATACTGATTCGATTATACAGCCATTCCATGCCAACTCGATATAGTGGTTCTCCGATTTCCGTGAAAAGTGGTATTTTTGTTTTTTATCGCAAAATATCACACCCATTTTGACGTGGGACTACGTCTAACCGGAGTATATGAGGGGTAAAATGAAAACCTAAACACAGAACATGCTGGAAAAAATGAAAGATTCCGAATGCTTATAACTCGAACATTTCTTACTGGATCGGAAAGATTTTTGCTTCAATTGATAGGGAATATTTATACGCTTCTATCGCAATTAATAAAATGTTATTTTTCATTAGATAAACAATTGAATAACTGTGAAATGTTAAGTGTTATCTAAATGCCCTAACTGCCTCGTTTTTATTGGCCCGATTTACGGGTTCCCTAACACAGCCATCAAAAACAAGCAGCCTTGGGGAAAAAGTTGGGGGTATTTTTGTTCCGACAGAGTGTGCTTCCCTAACACAGACTTCAAATCCATGGAGTGTAGGGAAATTGGCATTGCAAATACATGCAGGTCAGGGGTAATTTTGTTCCGACTGAAATATGTTTCCCCAACACAGACTTCAGAACCAAGATCGGCCTTGCAAACAAATGCAAATTGCGAGTACTCTTGTACTCGCTTGCCTTTGTGCAAACTAGAAAATGTTTCCTCAAGACGTTCTCCTAAACATAGGAACCTGGGAAAATCGTGCAGACACTAGGGGCGAATGAACTTTCAAGTATAAATCCTCTATAGTATAAATGGTAGAAGTTGAAGTTGTTGATTCATGCAAGCCGGTGTTACTTTTTTGCACTCCGAAAAGTGTTTCCCTAACACGGATTACAAAAGCGGGTACGAACACAACGCTTTGGCTCGGTTATTCAAGATTGCATTGAAGGATATGCCTTCATATCTTCTGCTCACTGAATTTCTACGCATACCATTTGATGATTAGGCGAAATGTTGATAACCATCTGCTGTGATAATGCCTATTGATTAAACAATATGCGTTCGACGCACTTGTCAAAATTGGAAACAGAGTGTCTGAAGTTTATCAAATCAAGCAAATTCGCTGTTCGAGAAGTACATACACTTGAGAGATGCAATCTTCAGAAGGAAACGTAAAATAAAATAATCGTTTGATAATTCTTCCGTTCACATATTTTGTCCTAGGTATCATACCGAACGTAAATGAACTGTCATTAAATTAACTTGTAACGAAGAACATAATATATCACAATGCATTAATTGACCTTACATGGCATTATACAATCATTTCACTCACAAATATATTGAAGTCAATTGAATTCGGAAATTGTTTCATTCAATCAAAAATTCAATCAATACAAACAAATGATTGCTAAACTAAGGCAGTCCCACGTCAACCTTGCGGTTATGTGATAGATATAACCCACCCATTTTTTTTTTATTTTTTTGTTAGAGTGACCATTTCCATTTTAGGGTGGTCCAAAAACTCATTTTTTCCCCTTTTTTTTCCAAAAATGACTTGTTTTCAAAAAACCATAACTTCTGGACTACTGGACCGATTCAGATGATCGACATGTCAAATTAAACCAGTTAGCTGGTCTTTTTTTAAGAAAATAATACATCTGCAAATTTGAAAAATTTGAATCTTATTTTAATTATACGTATTTGTTTTTCATAGTTTTCATTGTCTCGAGACCAAAGGCGCTATATATTTTTTTCTATTTTTTACATAACATATCCAAAAATCAGAAATGTGTTTATTTTTGTTTTTGAATTATAATTGTTCAAAATTAATCGATGGCCTAAAAATCATGTTTCCTTTTTTTTACAAAAAATACGTTTTTCAAAAATTCATAACTTTTGAACTACCCAACAGATTTGGATAATCCACATATTAAATTGAAGTCAATGAGCTAGTCTTCTTTGAAAAAGTATTGAATTTCAAAACAATGGAATCCTTTTCGCATAGAACTCGTCTAGTCGCATAGGAATATCGAACGAAGACTAAATCATGTTAACTTTGAAAAATAATAACTCAAAAACGATAAAAAAACACACCTCTGATTTTTGGATATGAGTAATTCCGAATGAAATCGACAAATGACAAAACATGAGTATTTTTGATTCGAATGAAAGTGTGTATTCCGTTTTTGTCAGAGGAAATATGAGTTTTCCACAGCAATTGGGAATTTTTCGACTCAAGCGTAACTTTCGAAAAGGGCGTATCGATTTGAGTAAGAGAAATATTTGATAATTTATATCTCAAAAACTATGAGCCGTACCGAAATAGTGTCTCAGAAAGAGTTATAGAGTATTGATGGTTGAATATGAAAAGAATGTACACTGAGAAAAAAATGGGTACTCTTTTTTTTTACAAAATAAAAATTCAATTTGCAATATCCAAAATACATATTTTTTAATTTTTTCATACAAAAAAGAAGTCATGCAGAAAATATAAAAAATGGGCCCAAGATGGTAAAACTATTATTGACGAACTTTGTGGAACATCAAATTTTTAGGAATTTTCGAAACTTCGAAATATTAAAAAAAATATTTCTAATTTATTGTCTTTTTTATAGTAAATAATCCCTTTTAATATGTTTGTCGTGTTATACCGTCATGTTCATGAAATTTTATGAATTTGCTTATAATTTCCAACAACTTTTCCAAATACATCATCATGGTTCATTTTTTGACTCAAGCGTAACTTTTGAAAAGGGCGTATCGATTTGAGTAAGAGAAATCTTTGATAATTTATATCTCAAAAAATATGAGTCGTACCGAAATAGTGTGTTAGAAAGAGAATATACACTTAGCCACAAATTATGAATTCTGATGAGATTTGAAACAAAAAAGGTTATTATCAATCTCCTTCTAAATGCAAACATTCTCGAGATATTTAAAAAAATATTTCTAATTTATAATCTTTTTTATAGTAAATAATCTCTTTTAATATGTTTGTCGTGTTATACCGTCATGTTCATGAAATTTTATGAATTTTCTTATAATTTCCAACAATTTTTTGGATTGATTGATGTTTGTATTAAGATGAAAAAGATTTTTTAGTTTCGCTACGTTTTGTATTAACCCACATGTCTTCGATACTGTATAACTATACTCTATAACTCTTTCTAAGACACTATTTCGGCACGACTCATAGTTTTTGAGGTATAAATTATCAAAGATTTCTCTTACTAAAATCGATACGCCCTTTTCAAAAGTTACGCTTGAGTCAAAAAATTCCCAATTGCCGTGAAAAACTCATATTTCCTCCAACCTAAACGGAATACACACTTTCATTGGAATCAAAAATACAAGTTTTTAAAATCTGCATTTTTAGGACGATTTCATTTGGAATTACTGATATGTTATGTAAAAAATCCTCAGCTTTCAAGAAAAAATTGAAAAATATATAGCGCCCTTGGTCCCGAAAACATGTAAACTAGAAAAAAAAGAACACAATCGATAATTACGAAAACCAAATCCCATTTTCTTGCGAGTAAAATATTTCTCCACAAAAGACTAGCTTATTCGCTTGAATTTTATATATCGATCATCTGAATCGGTCCAGTAATTCAAAAGTTATGATTTTTTTAAATAAATGCATTTTTGCTGTTCGGAACTTGAGACAAAAGTGTTCGGTATATGAATCAGTGACATAAATGGTGTTCGGAATTTGAGACAGATGTGATTAATGTAATTTTTAGTTTTTCGCCATAAAATTATATTTGTAAATCAATTTATCATAGAAGGAATTGAGTCATTGAGAATATTAATATGTCATTTCGGTTAATTTTTGTGTTGCGATGTAATGCCGATCTCAATGCCTCCTTCTAATTTATGAACGATCACTGTATGGGTGACACATTCATCGTTGCTTTGATAAAATCTTGCAAGAAATTTGAGTGTTGCATGAAATCTTGCATCTGGTTGCTTTAACGGCTTGCTAATTTGTTAGATAGAACGAATTAAAGGGTGTGTCACATCAAATTACATCACGGAAAAAACGCTGTAGAAATTCACCCAGTAGACCGATCCTTTTGAAAATTTTAGACAGTAAAATAAAAACTATTAAACAACTTTTGGCATTTTCTTTTTATTCATACTTCGAGCCCAAGCCCGAATGCTCGCACCTTCCTCTTTACCCCGTCCATAAGGTTCTGTACAACGTCAGGTTGTAGTTTTTTTTGAACAGAAATCCATTTTCTCTTGAAGTCCGCCTCCGATTTGACAACTTTTGGGTTCTTCCGGAGGGCCTGCTTCATAATCGCCCAATATTTCTCTATTGGGCGAAGCTCCCGCCCAACGCGCCGGTTCATTTCCTTTGGCACGAAGGTGACCCCGTTGGCTTCGTACCACTCCAACACGTCCTTTGAATAGTGGCACGAAGCGAGATCCGGCCAGAAGATGGCCGGGCCCTCGTGCTGCTTCAATAGTGGTAGTAAGCGCTTCTGTAGGCACTCCTTAAGGTAAACCTGCCCGTTTACCGTGCCGGTCATCACGAAGGGGGCGCTCCGCTTTCCGCAAGAGCAGATCGCTTGCCACACCATGTACTTTTTGGCAAACTTGGATAGTTCCTGCTTGCGAATCTCCTCCGGAACGCTGAATTTGTCCTCTGCGGAGAAGAACAACAGGCCCGGCTGCTGACGAAAGTCCGCTTTGACGTAGGTTTCGTCGTCCATTACCAGGCAATGCGGCTTCGTCAGCATTTCGGTGTACAGCTTCCGGGCTCGCGTCTTCCCCACCATGTTTTGCCTTTCGTCGCGGTTAGGAGCCTTCTGAACCTTGTATGTACGCAGGCCCTCCCGCTGCTTGGTCCGCTGGACGAATGAACTTGACAAATTCAGCTTATTGGCGACATCCCGGACCGAACTTCTCGGATCACGTCTAAATTGCTAACTATGCGCTTGTGATCTTTTTCACTGTCGGAGCATCCATTTTTGCCGTTCTTCACCTTCCGGTCGATGGTTAGGTTCTCGAAGTATCGTTTTAGTACTCTGCTGACCGTGGATTGGACGATTCCCAGCATCTTACCGATGTCCCGATGTGACAACTCCGGATTCTCGAAATGAGTGCACAGGATTAATTCACGACGCTCTTTTTCGTTCGACGACATTTTTCCAAATTTACGAAAAATTGACAGTGAAGCATGGCCAACGTGATCTATACACTCTTATCTGATTATAAGCGAAAGCTGAAGATATAATTCCTAAAAATTAAATTTCTACAGCGTTTTTTCCGTGATGCAATTTGATGTGACACACCCTTTATTTACGCAATTTTGTGTTACATACAACATTTATGGGAACGAAGTTGGAAAAAATAATAAATAATACATGATTAACCTGCGCATCCGCTCGCAAAACATACCTCTTTTATTTGTTAAATTGCTCACTTGTTTTATTATTTCCACTGTTGATGTCTCAGGCGAAAAAAATGCTGAATAAATTTGCCGTCTAATGGTATATATTATAACATATATCGTAAGAACGATTCTGCGTAATATGCATTTGAAAACTCTTAATAAACGTTACATTTTTCGTAGAGTGACTACTACCAGCTAATGTTATGTAACTAAGCCTGTGAAAATAAACGATTTATAGGAAAAAGGGGTAACGATAAAGATATGATACGAAAAAGCAATGTACAGTAAGTAATTAGAACTATGGAAGATGAACATCCAGAATCTTCCTAACTTGAATTTTGCGTAATATTACACCCAATAAAATATTAGGCACATTTTTGGCTTCCTCATACATTACTTCAAATTAGCTCAACCATTTATAAGGCCGTAGAAACTAGGCCAACCTCTGAGAACATAACCTCACATGTGGAATAACACATATCTATCATTGTTAATTTTTGAAACAGTTAAAAAATTTGGTATCAATAAAGTTGCCACTGAAATTTGAATTTATCATCAAATACACTAATTATTTTTTTGAAAAAACTGCATGATCTCACACGGTAGATCCTAAATAGTACGCATACAGTGAAAATCGCATCAACTTGTTGTATTTTCAACGAATTTAAACAGAACTTTCTGCCGACGCTCTAAAATCGCGGTTTTGTTACTTTAAAATCTCCCAAATGAATATCGTACATTTTAGCAGCCAAAAAAAATGGAGTATTGCCAGATACATGGTACGTACATGAAAATGGTGTTTACGAAAGAACAAAATTATAGGAGGTTGTGTCCAATACACGACCGCATTGTTGGCGTAGAACTACGCTGTAGTTTAATTCAAGTCGCTTATTTATAACTGCGAATATTATATTACAATGCTACAAAAATTTAGAAATAACCAAACTACCAGTTTGGTCTCCCTGAAAAATTTCTTGTCGAATCATTTGACGATTATTGTTTGATGATTTATTCTTGTCCTCTCAGAACAATACATGCTCGAGATAAGCGCGGTTATCATCCTTAGTGGAGAAAGTTTTGCTATTGGCAAGCGAAACCAAATCACATACAAAATTCCAGAGCGACATTTACTTTCCTGGTGACAAAATAAACGAAATAAACTCTCCATGTTAATCTAAACAACCACGAAAAGAGTAGCACTGGTTCATTATGATCAAGCAATCCTAGTTGAAGGAAGTTTTACAAATGGCACGCGAACCCAAACAAATTTATAACTTATTGTAACATATTGAATAACTTGGTATTCCAAAATAACTTTTGGTGCATAACCTCAATACCTGCTTTACCAGAGCGTCAGTTCAATGTATTGATACAACGTCAAAGGCACCAACGAAGCCTTTATGATGACGAAAACAAACAATGTCAACTGCTTGGAAAAAGACTGAATATTTGCCTCAGCAGAGATTCATTACTAATACCCTAGCGTAAATATTTCCCTCCCGCTATCTCCCCTCCTTGTCGCCACGTTCGGATCGACATGTTCACCCGCAATAGCGCAATACCACAGCAGTGGAACTCTATACAATTCACTGACTAAAAAGTGTCCACATTTTCATCGCTTGTTTACGTGAAGAATATAATTTTTTCAGGCACATTTGATTTCAGAGTGTATGAATTTCTGTCATGATGCAAGATCTTTAATGAAGAATGATGAGATGGGAAGGTTTATATAAACTTGTTTATCGCTATATATATATATATATATATATATATATATATATATATATATATATATATATATATATATATATATATATATAAATGTTCTGTTCGTTTGTGTACGCGTCAAAAACTCGAAAAGTACGGAACCGATTGAGCTCAAAGTTGTACACAATATACAATTCACTTGAAGGAGTGTTGTTACGTCATAAAAAATAGGAAAATTAAAAGAAAAATGATTTTATGTATGACCAGAGTGCGTTTCTGAAACTGAGATTTTAATGAAAATCACATATTCAGTAATGTATATGTGTTCTATGTGACGGAAACATTTTTTTTCCACGTGTTTGACCTACTTATGAACTGAAATAGGGTTTTGAAGTGATTTAAAATTTATCGATTTCTCTCATCTATCTCTCTCTCTCTCTCTCTCTCTCTCTCTCTCTCTATATATATATATATATATATATATATATATATATATATATATATATATATATATATATATATATATATATATATATATATATATATATATATATATATATATATATATTTTTTTTTTTTTTTTTTTTTTTTTTTTTCTATAGAGGTGAGGAACGCTCTTCCAGCCTTATCTGGGAAGGGATAACCCAGACGTCGAGTGGGGATCGCACCCACAAAAACCAAGCCCTCTACTCGTAGCCTTATTCCCCCCGGGACCACATCTAGGCGACTACTTCAGGGGGCGGCTGTGCTCATGCACTTCACGAGTTTTCAACGCAAGCTAGCGTTGATCCTTCCCTTTTTCTCTATATTCTTATTCACCATTCGTTGCTCTTTACTGCGCTTATGACCATTTTGCAGGCATCCATTTACCCGTCGAGACGTGCACCGATTAGGAAGCGCCCTCCAACTTAACGCGCGCCCCATCACAGTCACCCTCGCAGGATTTCTCTTCCCAACGGAGCGCCGATTAGGTAGTGCCCTCCAACATGACGCGCACTCCGTCACAGCTACTCTCGTGGGGTATGCACCAGTTTGTCGATGGCTTCCTCCATGATGCTCGCTCCTTCGAAATGTTCGCAGTGTTCCTCCATCCAGGCCACGATAAGGCGTTGACAGGCAGGCATTTTTCTGTTCTTCGCGACAGTATCCGTTTACCTGTCGAGACGTGCACCGATTAGGTAGTGCCCTCCAACATAACGCGCACTCCGTCACAGCAACTCTCGTGAGGCACAAACCGATTTGGTGACGCCTTCCTAGGCGCTCGCTTCGTCGAAGTCCTCGCAGTATTCTTCTTTACAATCCACCATGAGGCATTGCCAGCAATTTGTCAATCCTTCTTGCCAGATTCCGCTTACCCGTCGAGACGTGTACCGATTAGGAATTGCCCTCCAACTTGACATGCAACCCGTCACAGCCACCCTCGCGGGATTTCTCACCTGTCGAGACGTGAACCGATTAGGAAGCGCCCTCCAACGTAACACGCGCCCCGTCACAGCCACCCTCGCAGGATTTCGCTTCCCAACGGAGCGCCGATTAGGTAGTGCCCTCCAACATAACGCGCACTCCGTCACAGCAACTCTCGTGAGGCACAAACCGATTTGGTGACGCCTTCCTAGGCGCTCGCTTCGTCGAAGTCCTCGCAGTATTCTTCTTTACAATCCACCATGAGGCATTGCCAGCAATTTGTCAATCCTTCTTGCCAGATTCCGCTTACCCGTCGAGACGTGTACCGATTAGGAATTGCCCTCCAACTTGACATGCAACCCGTCACAGCCACCCTCGCGGGATTTCTCACCTGTCGAGACGTGAACCGATTAGGAAGCGCCCTCCAACGTAACACGCGCCCCGTCACAGCCACCCTCGCAGGATTTCGCTTCCCAACGGAGCGCCGATTAGGTAGTGCCCTCCAACATAACGCGCACTCCGTCACAGCAACTCTCGTGAGGCACAAACCGATTTGGTGACGCCTTCCTAGGCGCTCGTTTCGTCGAAGTCCTCGCAGTATTCTTCTTTACAATCCACCATGAGGGATTGCCAGCAATTTGTCAATCCTTCTTGCCAGATTCCGCTTACCCGTCGAGACGTGTACCGATTAGGAATTGCCCTCCAACTTGACATGCAACCCGTCACAGCCACCCTCGCGGGATTTCTCACCTGTCGAGACGTGAACCGATTAGGAAGTGCCCTCCAACGTAACACGCGCCCCGTCACAGCCACCCTCGCAGGATTTCGCTTCCCAACGGAGCGCCGATTAGGTAGTGCCCTCCAACATAACGCGCACTCCGTCACGGCCGCTCTCGTGGGGTACTCCGGTGCTTCAGATCTCACTGTGGTTCATCTTTTATAGTCAGGCGTTATCCGCACGCTGGTCGACCCTCCACTTCCGCTGTAGCTCGGACATGATGTGGACGATTGCACTGTTAACTGCGTTCCAGGTGCCCTCGTCACGACACATTTCCTCTACGATGTTCCCAGCATGAAGGGTAGGCAGCCCCTCGCGCCTTGTGGTGAATCTTGGACATACAAATACGACGTGTTCCGGTGTTTCCTCCACATCTCCACACTCCGGACAAAGAGGCGATCTTGCATGTCCAAACCGGTGCAGATACTGCCTGAAGCAGCCATGCCCAGACAGAAACTGTGTTAGGTGAAAATTCACCTCTCCATGTTTCCTGTTTACCCAGCCCATTAGTGTCGGTATGAGCCTGTGCGTCCATCTGCCGTTTTGAGCCGCACTCCACTCTTGCTGCCACCTAGCCATCGACTCTGCCCTCATTAGCTTCCGGATTCCTCTGGTTCCCCTCCTCATATAGCACTCGCTGTCTTCCGCCAAGATGATGTTGATAGGGACTAGCCTAGCTATGACGCAGACCGCTTCTGTTGATATGGTTCTGTACGCACTCGCGACTCGCATCGCCATGAGCCGGTACGTACTATTCAGCCTTCTCGTGTTCCGCTGAGTTTCTAACGTCGCGATCCAGGCTGGACCCCCGTATCGTAATGTCGATGAGGAGACACTAGCCAAAAGGTGCCTCTTGCTGCTGCTTGGGCCAAAGTTGTTGGGCATGATTCGTGTCAGTGCATTGATGGTCTTCGTTGCTTTTTTACAAGCGTAGTCGACGTGACTGTTGAAGTTCAGCCGATCATCGATCTGCACCCCCAGGTATTTTAGGACTCGCTTCGAGGTTATCGAGTGCTCTCCAATTGTGATTTCTGCACGTTGCACCGCCCTGCGGTTGCTGACAATCAGCATTTCCGTCTTGTGGTGGGCTATCTTCAGTTTCACACTTTGCATCCACCTTCCGATCATGTCTATCGACTCGGTTGCGAGCATTTCGACCCGTTCTAAAGATTCCCCTGTCACGAGAATAACGATGTCATCCGCGAAGCCAATGATCTCCACACCTCTGGGCAGATTCAGTTTTAGTACGCCATCGTACATGCTGTTCCAGAGCGATGGACCCAGGATAGAGCCCTGTGGAACTCCAGCCGTAGTTTTAATCTGCGCCTGGCCCGTGTTTGTCTCGTACACCAGCACACGGTTCTCGAAGTAGCTTCTCAGTATTCTACACAGGTATTCAGGGACTCTCATCGTGTGGAGCGCAGTCGCGATGGCTTCCCAGCTGGCACTATTGAACGCGTTCTTAACGTCGATCGTTATCACTGCGCAGTATCGATTTCCTCTGAGCTTCTGTTTGGATGCTCTGTTTGCTCTTTCGACCACTATGCGAATGGCATCTACCGTGGATCTCCCTTTCCGAAATCCGAATTGACTATCGGACAGTCCACGAACTCCCTCCGTGCATTCCGTCAGCCTATTGAGGATGATTCTCTCCAAAAGTTTCCCCAGAGTGTCCAACAGGCATATGGGTCTATACGATACTGGATCGCCCGGCGTCTTTCCTGGTTTGGGCAGTAGTACTAGCTTTTGTACCTTCCATCGATCCGGAAAGTAGCATTCGTCTAGACACTTCTGCATTGCTGTCCTGAACATATCAGGGAATGCTAGGACTGCCGCTTTTAAAGCTACGTTGGGGATTCCATCTGGGCCAGGCGCTTTCTTCGTTTTGAGGCGTTTCATAGCTGCAACTAGCTCGTCGTTCGTCACCTCTCTGCGTTCGATGTTATCCTCATCCTCTCCATATGGCATGGGTGGCCAGGTCGTTGGGTCGTGCTGCGGAAATAACCCTTCCACGATAGTTTTTAATTTTTCGGGACACATTTCGGAAGGTGTCGTTGGGCCCCTGAGCTTCGCCATCACCACTCGGTAAGCATTGCCCCATGGATTGACGTCCACGTCCCGACATAACTCCCTGAAGCAATTAGATTTGCTCCGCTTAATCGCCCGTTTAAGAGTGGATCTAGCCTCTCTAAATTCCACTCTCCGCTCTTCTCTGGTGTCTATGCTTGACCGTTGGAAGCGTCTTCTGGCGTTGAGGCAGTTGGCCCGAAGCACGCCAAGTGTCTCACTCCACCAGTAGGCTGGAGGTCGCTTATACCTGGGTTCCCTTTTTCTTGGCATTGTTATGTCGCATGCTTTGGCTAGCGTTTCCTTCAGTTCATCTGCGTTCATGTTCAAGACGCCACTCTCCACGCGTAGTGCTTCGATGAAAAGATCCTTGTCAAAGATTTTTGTCTTCCACCTGCGTGGGCATGTCCTAGTTATCCGTACTGCCACGGAGTGTCGTTGGCCAATGGTATAACGAATGGCTTGATGATCACTGTGTGTGTATCCTTCGCATACCCTCCATCTCATTTTTGTCATTAACGACGGACTGCAGAAAGTCAAGTCAATGATGGACTCTCGGCCATCTCGACGGAAGGTACTAGTGGTACCCTCGTTGCACAGGGTAACATCCAGCTTGGCCAGAGCTTCTAGTAAGCAAGTCCCTCTCGCGTTGGTGCATCTGCTTCCCCAATCTACTGCCCAGGCATTGAAATCCCCTCCTATAACGACTATATATATATATATATATATATATATATATATATATATATATATATATATATATATATATATATATATATATATATATATATATATATATATATATAAATTATCTGTTCGTCTGTGTGTGCGTTAAAAACTCGAAAAGTACGGCACCGATTGAGCTCAAACTATGATACGATATACAAAACAACCAAACACATCTAGGATTGTTGAAAAATGAAAAATTCAACTCAACCATGCAACCACCATGTGCCACAGCAAAGCGTGGCAGGGTACAGCTAGTAATTAAATAAGTTTATTCAAATATTAATACTGACCTTCTTTAACTATTCAGTGCAATTTTATAAAAATTTGAAAGAGAAATTAAAAAAGGAATGTTTTTTTTCCAATACTTTTCTGAGATGGTTATTAAAAATACATGATTACCTTTGCTTTTTTCACCCCTCATTATTTGTTCATTTTTCCTGCTTTTCTTGCTTTGACAATTAAATTTGAAAGGTTTCAAATTGCGACAAGATAGAAATTTGGTGTGAAAGAGCGAATTGTGGAAAATCAAGTGGCAAAATTTCTAAGCTTTATAATTACAGTTTTTCTTTAGTATTTAATTTCTGAGTTGAAGTTGATTAATAGAAGAATTAGATTTTATTTGATATGTCGATTTTTGAAATCGACTCAATGGTTGAAAAGTTATGACGTTTTGGAAGAAATCTTACTTACTTAATCATCAATAGGCCCCAGTGGCATGTGCTGCACACAAAAGTCGTCTCTATTCACATGAATTTTATATTTCTTTTCCAGTTCTCAACTTTCAAACTTATTTCAAGGATCAACATATGATATCTTTCTATTAATCCGCAAACATGCCTAGTAGTAACTTAAAAAAACTAAACTCATAAACGACAAGAAGCGTCTTCGATTGTATATTTTTTATATATTTTTTACAGTTATACAGTACACATTCGCTTATTGGCGCTTTTTAGTTGGAGTGCTTTTTAATTGGCGGTTCGCTAGTTGGTCTTTGCTAGTCTTTGAATGTTAAACTCAAAAAATGAAGGCACAGTATAAAAGTTTTTAGTTTTGCAGTTTGTTTGACAAATGTTTTCGTTTAAAAATATATAGAAATATGTATACAAATATAAAGTGAATTATATTACATCCACTATTCAAGGAAGTTGATGATACTTGTATTTTCTAGCATCAATCCAAATGCAGTAATCATAATTATTATTATGGCCGCACTAAAAGACATAAAAACAATAAGAAAAACGCTAACTTTGAAATTTGTGAACTATTGCAGTATTACTTCAGCCATTCCATGCCAAACTGATATAGTGGTTTTCAGATTTTCGTGAAAATTGGTAGCTTGTTTTCGTTATGGTAAAACATTGAACCTGTATTTTTTGTGGGTGATTCGATTTTTTTCACTTTTCCCAAAAATGACTTTTATCAAAAACTCATAACTTTTGAACCACTAAGCCGAATCAGATGATCGACACATCAAATTGAAGTTAGCTAGAAAAAAAATTAGCTAGTCTGTTATCAAAAAAAAAAAAAAAAAAAAAATGAAATTAGCTAGTCTGTTATAAAACTTGCAAGAAATTTGAATTTTGTTTTCGTAATTATGAATTGTATTAATTTTTTATAGTTTACATGGTTTCGGCATCAACGGCGCTATAATTTTCTATATATTTTTTAAAAACTGAGGATTTTTTACACATTTAAATTTTTTACTCAAAATCAAATGTGTTTTTTTTTCTTTTTTTAGTTATAATTTTAGCCGAGATGATCGATATATCAAATTAAAGCCAATGAGCAAGAATTTGAATCTTTGAAAAACGTAATTTTTGGAAAAAAGGAGAAAAATGATTTTTTTTGGTTAAATTTGAAAAATCATAATTTAAAAACGAATAAGAAAACATTTTTGGATGTTATCTAAAAAATCCTAAGCTTTCAAGAAAAAATATAAAAAATATAGCGCCCTTGGACAATGAAAACTATAAAAAACAAATACGATCAATAATTAAGAAAACAAAATTATTTTTTTTTGCAAGTGTAGTATTTTTTAAAAAAGACTATCTAACTGACCAATTCGATATGTCCATCATCTGAATCGGATTAGTAGTTCAAAAGATATGAACTTTTGAAAAATAATATTTTTGGAAAAAAGGGGAAAAACTAGATTTTTCGAACCACCCTAAAATGGAATGGGATCTAATATTTTGCGATAAGGAACAAAACTTCCAATGACTCTAAAAAAATATAGTTTGGTGTTAATTTCCCCGGCAACTAAAAAGCTGATTATTAGAAACTAATTGATGTTAACGTTTCATTACCTTGTAAATTCTAGATACAATACCAACAGAGGGATTATTCAATGTCCCGTTTCTATGGCGAAGCTTTATTCGTAAATTACACATTGTCATCATTGATGGAATACGACCCTAAATGTTGTTATGAATAGCACAGCAAGTTATGATTACAATACATATGGGTTTATTTTGATAATGAAAATATTAACGACATTATACATGAGCCGATAAAAAATGCATTATAATATTTGTCCACAGCACTTTCAGCGTCTCTATATATATATTTTATTCAATTTTCAGTTCGTAATTTCTATCCCGTTCGCCGTGTTTATCATGATGATGCTTTTTTTTCCCTGTTGGATGTGAACCACTGCGTCCATTATTCTGAACTATTGTGGTATATCCCATTTTTTATACTCCACTTCAAGCTTACCTACTGCTTATTGATGAAGAAGTAGACTGAAAGCTATAGCGAGATAGGTGCCAATAAGGAAAACTCTGTTTGATAAATTTTATAATCCTGATCGGCGACGCAGACCAAATTCCCTTGGGCTCCAGAATAGCCTTATCAAGGTATTGAAGTCTGCGTCTAGTTAGAGCTCCACAATTACAGAGCAAATGTTCCGAGGTTTCGCTTTCGGTATTACAAAAACGACAAATATCATCTTGCACTAAACCTATGTTTTTGAGATTATTTTTAATTTAATATTGCCGGTCTAGATCAGCTGAGCTGTCATCCTTTGTGGAGAGAGTTTTGCTACCTTCATGCGAAACCAAATCACAGACAAAATTCCATAACATTTATTTCCTTGGTGAGCTGACGATAGTCTAGCTTGATGATTCCCCACACAATTGTGTAGCTCAGAACCTTAATGCAATGGTGTCAGTTTGATGCAATTATTGCAATGCTAGAGACATCAGCGAATCAGTAATTTGGTTGCGTCCACAGCTCAATCCGAAACTAAGACACGTGAGACTTCAAACGTCTTTAGTTCATTCGTTTCTAACTTTTAAAAAGGCCATTGGAAAACTTTACGTTTTCTTCGTATTACTCCTCCATTCCTCGCTATCCAGCTCGCCCAGCAACGATGTTGTTCAGTCAGTGTCCTCACGAATAATGAAAGTTTGCCTCAGCGAGATCCACTGTTTATACTCTAGGCAAATATTCCCCTTCGTTCTTCTTCTTTCCTTTGTTCGCGGGGACTTTAAGTCTTACGATTTCTCTTCGTTTCTCGTCCATAAGTTGCTCGTTATTGACAGCTTTGTTCGGGAAAGCACACAAATGGACAGAACAAATGTACGGAAAAAAGGAAACGCTTATAGTTTTCTTGAATTTAGCCATTTACACACCATGGGATTGTAATGTATAGCATATCAAACAAATCTTAGGGAATTCCCGATTCGTTTGTTATGTAAATCGCCAAAATCCGTTCGCGGCAAAAATAGTTATTAACGTTCACTTTATTTCATAAAAACGTGACCTGTTTTCTGATTTGGCACCCTTAATGAAAGATGTAGTTCTACGTCAAAAATTTGATGTCAAATGTCTTGAAATTGCATGACACGTCGAGATTTACAGTTATCAAAAAAAATTTGTTTTGTCAAAAATCGACTTTTCGGTCGTAAAAACGACCTAGCACAAAAAAAAATTTTGAGATTGCAGTAAATCTCGACGTTTCTTAAAGTTATAAGACATTTGTTATCAAACAGAAATTTCGAAAACATTATATTCATGTACTCACCAACATTATTTCAGAAAATTTCAAATCATTGAAAAAAATAATTTAGAAAAATTCAAGTTTAAAATTAATTTATACAATTGCTAACAATTTATTCATTCATCGGAAAAAGGGCACTGTTACAGGGAAAGAGCTTCTTAACAACAACTTTTTTCATGTTACCTTTGAAAAATTGCTATTAATGTTCTACCCGTAACATTTTATCGAGATTGACATGTTCTGTAAACATTTTTTCTATTTAGAAACATGCCAATCGCGAAAATTCACACACAAAAATGTAACGCGTTAAACATGATTTGTCCAGGAGTCTCTATATAAAATTCCATATATTCCAGAAACTATAAAAAATAGAAAGTTGACGTCTTCGACCCAAATACATACATAGTTTAATGAAACTTTGTCGAATACAATACTATATCGCTATCTTAACTTAAAAAAAATAGGATTGTAGATTAGATTGTAGTTTTTTCAAAGAAAACATGGAAAAGTTATTATTAGAAAAACTTTTTCTTACTTCTGGTCATTCATTCATTTTAGGGTATAAAGTAAGACTGCAATGAGATCTGTCAAAACAGATGATTATTTCTACTCCATTCTGCAGAACGACGAGCCTGTTGCTGACGCTCCCAATGCAGGAAGTTCCGGTACATCGCAGGGTGCCATCAGGAAAAGAAAAATTACTTCTTTTCCATCACTCCCCAGAAAGAAAACCGAAACTTCCCAAGTTGGAATGAAAACTCGAATTGAACGTGCTGAGAATAGACCGAAGCAAGTACCTCCTGGTTTAAGCGGTTCTTCTACGCACCAGGGGTCCTCAGCACTTCCCGGAGCAGCACCCAACACGTCTGCTCCTTTTTCGCGGTCGAGGCAACAGCCACAATCTGGCTTGCTTGCGCTTTCTGACCTGGTGGACAACATTTTAAATGCTTTAAATATAAATGACCCTCTTAAAAGCATAGTATTGTATGTTTGCTTCCGTTATCCCTGGATGGCATGTGGAAGGTAATCCAAGATCCCCACGGTAGTGATTACCTACCAATAATTTTATCGATCGCTAATGAATCAAGCTCTCGTGAGTCAGTCAATATTTCGTATAATCTCACGAAGAATATTGACTGGAGAACATTTGCGGAAATAATATCTGAAGCAATTGTTTCAATGCATGAACTTCCTCCACTCGAAGAGTATAACTTCATATCGAGTTTGATTTACGAAAGCGCACTTCAAGCTCAAAAGAAACGTGTACCGGCTACCACTTTCCGACGTCGTCCTCCATCGCTTTGGTGGGACAAGGAATGTTCAAAGGTCTACCTTGAAAAATCACCCGCTTTCAAAAAATTCAGGAAAACTGGTTTAGTGGAATGGTTTCTCAAGTACCAAGCTCTAGAAGCCAAACTAAAAGGTTTGATTAAAGCAAAAAAGCGTGGATATTGGCGGAAGTTCGTCAATGGTTTGTCAAGGGGACCGCTATGAGCACTCTTTGGAATACGGCTAGGAAAATGCGTGGCTGGAACCATACAAACGAAAGTGAGGAATACTCTGACCGTTGGATTTTTAACTTTGCAAGGAAGGTTTGCCCCGACACCGTTCCTGCACAAAACGTCGTACGCGACATTCCACTTCCAAGCGATTATGAGAATTTTTCGATGGTGGAATTCTCAATTGCCGTTCTCTCATGTAACAATTCAGCTCCGGGGTCGGACAAGATTAAATTCAACTTGTTGAAGAATCTTCCCGACTTGGCAAAACAGCGTTTGCTGAACTTGTTCAACAAGTTTCTGGAGCTGAATATTGTCCCGCATGACTGGAGACAAGTGAGAGTGATAGCCATACGGAAACCCAACAAGTCGGCTTGCGATCACAACTCGTATAGGCCGATTGCAATGTTATCCTGTATTCGCAAATTGTTAATCCTGTGCACTCATTTCGAGAATCCGGAGTTGTCACATCGGGACATCGGTAAGATGCTGGGAATCGTCCAATCCACGGTCAGCAGAGTACTAAAACGATACTTCGAGAACCTAACCATCGACCGGAAGGTGAAGAACGGCAAAAATGGATGCTCCGTCGGTGAAAAAGATCACAAGCGCGTAGTTAAGCAGTTTAGACGTGATCCGAGAAGTTCGGTCCGGGATGTCGCCAATAAGCTGAATTTGTCAGATTCATTCGTCCAGCGGACCAAGCAGCGGGAGGGCCTGCGTACATACAAGGTTCAGAAGGCTCCTAACCGCGACGAAAGGCAAAACATGGTGGGGAAGACGCGAGCCCGGAAGCTGTACACCGAAATGCTGACGAAGCCGCATTGCCTGGTAATGGACGACGAAACCTACGTCAAAGCGGACTTTCGTCAGCTGCCGGGCCTGTTGTTCTTTTCCGCAGAGGACAAATTCAGCGTTCCGGAGAAGATTCGCAAGCAGAAACTATCCAAGTTTGCCAAAAAGTACATGGTGTGGCAAGCGATCTACTCTTGCGGAAAGCGGAGCGCCCCCTTCGTGATGACCGGCACGGTAAACGGGCAGGTTTACCTTAAGGAGTGCCTACAGAAGCGCTTCCTACCACTATTGAAGCAGCACGAGTGCCCGACCATCTTCTGGCCGGATCTCGCTTCGTGCCACTATTCAAAGGACGTGTTGGAGTGGTACGAAGCCAACGGGGTCACCTTCGTGCCAAAGGAAATGAAACCGCCCAACGCGCTGGAGCTTCGCCCAATAGAGAAATATTGGGCGATTATGAAGCAGGCCCTCCGGAAGAACCCAAAAGTTGTCAAATCGGAGGCGGACTTCAAGAAAAAATGGATTTCTGTTAAAAAAAACTACAACCTGACGTTGTACAGAACCTAAGGGACGGGGTAAAGAGGAAGGTGCGAGCATACGGGCTTGGGCTCGAAGTATGAATAAAAAGAAAATGCCAAAAGTTGTTGAATAATTTTTATTTTACTGTCTAAAATTTTCGAAAGGATCGGTCTACTGGGCGAATTTCTACAGCGTTTTTTCCGTGATGCAATTTGATGTGACACACCCTTTACCTGGGTGTATATTTTGATTCTAAATGTACCTGGGGGAGACACATTGCGTATTTGAAACAGAAATGCCAGCAAAGAATCAATTTTCTCCAAACAATTACCGGAACATGGTGGGGTGCCCATCCAGGAGACCTCATTCAGTTGTACAAAACAACGATATTATCAGTTTTTTTTTTTTTTAATTCGTTTATTTTTACAGGCTCAGTTACTTAAGTTTAAAGGAGCCGAATTCTTAAATATAATTTTAAAACTATATATATAAACAATTTTCTTACATCTATGGTTAGTAAGGTGGAAAACCGATTACTCGCGGTGTACTCGAGTTTAGGAGGGTGACATATTTTTAGGAGAAGGATGGGATATAAGGAAATTGTAACAATGTTGATGAACACTCAATTTATAAATCTATTCGTATATCTATAGTGTATTTACATTTCAACTTATTCTACTATTTATAGCAAGGGGACGAATTACCCGCAAAGGAAGGAAAGGAGGGTATAAGGATGTAGGGGCAATCACACACGAAGATCTATAGCTTTAAGGAAAACATATATATGGGACATGTAATCAAGGTCTAACCGAGCCAACACATCTCTCACCGGCACATTGGGCTGTCTTCCTCGGGCCCGAAGGGAGTTTTTTAAATTCGATCTGGCGACCAGATACACCTCGCACGACCAAACAATGTGCTCGATGTCGTGATAACCTTGGCCACAAACGCAGAGATTGCTGCTGGCAAGATTGAAACGGAAGAGTAGTGCATCTAACGAACAGTGATTGGACATGAGTCGGGAGAAGGTGCGAATAAAGTCCCGACTCAAGTCTAGACTTTTGAACCACGGTTTGAGGCTAACCTTAGGGATAATCGAGTGAAACCACCGGCCCAATTCATCTTCATTCCACTTGCGTTGCCAGGTGGCGATGGTATTTTTGCGGACTAAAGAATAAAATTCATTGAAGGCGATTTGACGCTGATAAATATCGCCTTCAATTGCACCTACCTTTGCTAATGAGTCAGCCCTCTCATTACCCGGAATGGAGCAATGTGAAGGGACCCAGATAAAGGTAATGACATAACAGCGTCTGGATAAAGCACTCAAAATCTCTCGTATTCTCTCAAGGAAGTACGGTGAGTGCTTTTCCGGCCTCACTGAACGGATAGCTTCGACAAAGCTAAGACTATCCGTTACAATGTAATAGTGTTCAACAGGTCGTGAGGCGACGCTGTCCAGCGCCCAATGAATTGCTGCCAATTCAGCAATATACACTGAGCAAGGATTCTGAAGACTGTGTGAGGTGCTAAAAAGAATACTGAAGCCATTTATTTTTTTCGGCGTAAGCCATTTGAATTTCTGAAGAAAGCAACGCAAGACAATCATTCGTCCCCTTGCCTCTGCGGAACCCATATTGTGTATCTGAGAGTAGGCCATTCGTTTCAACCCATCGATCAAGGCGAAACAAGATCATTTTCTCCAACAATTTCCGTATACAAGACAGCATTGCTATTGGGCGGTACGAATTGAAGTCGAACGCGGGCTTTCCGGGTTTTTTAATAGCTATAACTCGTACTTGTCTCCAATCATCTGGAACAATATTATTCTCCAGAAACCGATTGAATAAATTCAACAAGCGATGTTTCGCCACATCAGGGAGGTTTTTCAGCAAGTTGAACTTAATTCTATCCGATCCCGGAGCAGAATTGTTACATGAAAGGAGAGCAAGAGAGAATTCTACCATCGAAAACTCAGAATCAAGATCGCACCTATCTTGTGGTATATCTCGAACAATTTTCTGCACGGGAGCGGAATCGGGACAAACCTTCCGTGCAAAATTAAAAATCCATCGATGTGAATATTCTTCGCTTTCATTCGTTGAAGATCGATTTCTCATGTTTCGAGCCACTTTCCATAATTTTTTCATTGACGTTTCTCGTGACAAACCTCCCACGAAATTTCGCCAATAAGCACGTTTTTTCCCTTTGATCAAGTTTTTAAATTGATTTTCAAGGTCCAAATACGTCTGAAAATTTTCAGGGGTTCCACGTTTCCGAAAAGCTTTAAATGCATTCGATTTTTCTACATAAAGCTTGGAACATATGCTATCCCACCATAGATTGGGAGGCCTTCGACGAATAGTGGAGCCTGGGATGGGTTTCGTTTGAGCGCGAACCGCGCTGTCATAGATCAAACAAGAAAGGAAGTTATACTCCTCCAATGGAGGTAAACCATCTCTGGAATTGATGGCTAGAGCGATCGCGTCCGCATATTTTTTCCAGTCAATGTGTCTTGTGAGGTCATATGCCATGTTTATAGATTCAGAAGAATTCAACCCAATGGTGATGGAAATTTTGATTGGCAAGTGATCACTACCGTTGGGGTTCTGGATTACATTCCACTTGCAATCTAACGATAGTGAATTCGAGCAAAGCGAGAGGTCAAGAGCACTTGGGTTAGCAGGAGGTTTAGGTACACGTGTTGTTTCCCCAGTGTTCAAAACGGTCATATTGAAGCTGTTACAAAGGTCATATATCAACAATGAACGATTGTCGTCGTACTGTTCCCCCCAGGCAGTTCCGTGAGAGTTGAAGTCTCCCAAGATCAATCGTGGCTCAGGAAGGAGTGAGCACATGTCATCAAGTTGTTTGCGGCTAACCGCAGCTCTCGGAGGCCAATACAAGCTGACAATACAGAGGTCTTTGCCTCTGATGTTTGCATGACAAGCAACAGCTTCGATCCCTCCAATAGGTGGAAGGTCAATTCTAAAAAATGAGTGGCACTTATTGATCCCCAAAAGCACCCCTCCGTATCTATCATCACGGTCCAAGCGTATAATATTAAAATCGTGGAAAGAGATATCATCTCGCGAAGAAAGCCAAGTTTCGGACAGAGCAAAAACATCACAATTGTAGTTATGAATTAAAATTTTGAATGTATCCAATTTAGGGGTAAGACTACGACAATTCCACTGTAAAACAGTGATATCTCCGACCTCTCTATTTGAATTAGACATCAAGAGAGATAATCATTGCAAGGAGGGGCCATGTATGCATCAATTGTTGCAAAATTGTCTTTAATACTGGAAGCATTGAGATGACAAGGGTTCTGATGGAGTCGGAAACATTAAAACACTTGAAGATTTGGTCCAAAAGGTCAGACAACTTTATAAATCCCGATTGGGAAGTTGAACTGGACGGATTAACAGGGACAGTTGGGGTTTTTGATGTCCCCTCGAGTGCTGGGCCATTCGAAGGTGAATTATTCCCACGGAAACCAGGAGGAACCTGATTTTGCTTGTCCGCTGCACTCGATTTTTTAGGCATGCTAACAGGGGGTATCACCGGAGGGGCTTGTCCTTGAACTTTGGGAGTGGTCACATTTTTGCGCCGGGGATTCCCTTGGAAAATGAACGGTGTGCCCCCGTTAGCTGTGTCCGCTTCTATTTCGTCAACGGGCAACGTGGCGAAGACATTTTGTGTGTTGATTGGTTGTTGTTGTTGGGCCAGTGGAGAAGCGCCCTTTAAAATATCCGCAAAAGTGCGTTTCGAGCGTTCCTTCAAAGAGCGCTTCTGTTTCTCCCAGCGACTCTTGTAATTTTCACAAACTGAGAGCTCGTGTGGGGATCCCCCGCAATATGAACATTTATGCTCAGTCGCACTGCAGGATATCCCCTCATGTTGCTCTCCGCAAGTGGCACAGCGCTCCTTGTTGGCACAATAATCCGAAGTGTGACCAACTGACTTGCATTTGTTGCAAGTCATGGGCTTTGGCACGAAGAGTCGCACAGGTAGTCTCAATTTGTCCACCATAACGTAGTCAGGGAGGGCGGCACCAGCAAAGGTGACTCGAAACGAGTCGGACGGCGTAAATTTAGTTTGGTCCCCATCATGGGAAAGTTTCCCGAGTTGGCGACAGTCCAAGATTTTCACTTCCATTGAGGGGAGCTTCTTGAACTTGCCTTTTCCTTCTGCTTTTATTTGTTCGCTCGTCAGACCCGTTTCAGTTATCACCCCCTCAATTTCTACGTTATGGGAGGGTATAAATGTTCGATATTCGAGAGTGAAATGTTGTTCAGCAACAATCTCGTTTGCGTGTTTCCGTTCATTCACGACAACTCGCAATTTGTTCGGTCTAACCCTGCGAATTTCAGATACAGAAGTGTATCTGGCCAGATCTTTCATGATCTGAATCACGTTAAGGTTTTTTCCTTTCGGTTTTGGCCGGAGGAAAACAACCCAAGGGCCAGTTCCAGGTGCATCTTCTGGATAAACTCTGACACGTGGAGCGGAGACAACAGAGGGGGAAGACGAGGACGAGAACGAGGACGAGGACGAGGACGAGGACGAGGACGAGGATGAGGATGAGGACGAGGACGAGGATTGGGTTGGATCGGAAGCATCAGAAGGGGGAAGCGAAATCGATGATGGGAGAGGGGGAGTGGAAGTAACAGTGGGTTGAGAAGGGAGGCTTGCAATTTTCTTAGAGGGGGGCTTGGTAGGATGAGCGGATTCGTCCCCAGAAGAATTATCTTCCTTATGAGGGACTCGTTTATGTTTTTTCCCAGATCTTATATGAGATTCATTATCGGAGATCTCCATTTCTGGAGATCCTCCACTATTCTTCATTTTACAAAAATTTCTGTCTTATTTCTAAATTATTATTGATTTTAACAATAATCTTAAAAAAAAAATAGCAAAAAAAAAAATTATGATAATAATATCAAACAATGAACAAATGAATTGAATAATAATATTAATAATAAATATGTCTACCTTAATATATAAGTTGTTCCAATAATGCGCTCTACTGCCCTAACCAGGGAGAGACAGAGGCTACGCGCTACGGAGACAACACAATAGCGCAAGAATAGCTTACGCAGCCACGTGATGATGAATCCCGTTTGCGACAGTCACGCGATGGCGATCCCGTTATGCCGAATCAGTTCAACAGCCGCAATCCGGCTCACTGCAAGAGCGCTGCTTCCTTTGTTCTTTTCGTCCACTTCACAAAAGGTCAGGTCGAAAGCGGACAGCAATGACCTTCACTCGTACCAATAGCACAATAGCAAAAGTGGCAACGCACAATACCGACACTGAACTTTACTCGTCAAGAGTTGGATAGCGAATGATTATCAGTGTTAGAATATGGCAGTTTTTGCTTCCGATCAGCTGCCAGGATTCATATTCTCAAGCTGGAGAGAATACAATATCGTTGCTTGCGTATAGCCATGGGGTGTTTGCATTCGACACATACGATGAGCCTCGAAGTTTTGGCAGGAGTACCCCGCTTACTCTTCGGTTCACAGAATTATCCTACAGATTTCTCATCCGTTGCAAGATCATGAATCCATTGGTGATTGATAACTTCGAAAATCTACTCCAACTGACTCCTCACTCAAGTTTTATGTCTTTATACCATGAGTACCTTACCCACGACGTGCACCCTTCACCAGGCATCTCCAACCAAGTTTGCTTCCCATACTTCTGCAATTCCTCTGTCATTTTTGATCTGTTCATGCGACAAAACATCCATGGAATCCCAGATCACCTACGCTCCGATTCTATTCCGCCGATATTTTTGGCAGAATATGGGAAAGTTAGATCTGATAAAATGTTCTTTACTGACGGTTCATTCATAAACGGGTCCACTGGCTTCGGCATCTTCAATGAAAATTCCAGTGCCTCTTTCAAACTCAAAGATTCTTGTTCCGTGTATGTCGCTGAACTGGGTGCGATATATTACGCATTAGGGATCATTGAACCATTGCCCATCGACCACTATTTTATTTTTTCAGACAGTCTCAGCTCAATAGAGGCAATCCGCTCAATGAAAGTTGATAAACGCTCATCTTATTTCCTAACAAGAATAAGACAACTATTGAGTGTTTTGGTCGAAAAATTATTCACGATTACCTTAGCATGGGTTCCCTCTCATTGCTCGATTCCGGGGAATGAGAAAGCGGACTCGCTAGCTAAGGTGGGCGCTTTAGAAGGCACTCTTTTTGAAAGGCAAATTGCTTATAATGAATTTTTCCACATTCCTCGTCAGTATACGCTCGTAAGTTGGCAGCGCATGTGGAGTGGTGATGAGTTCGGTCGTTGGTTACACACGATTATCCCTAAGGTCTCGACGAGTGCATGGTTCAAGGGATTGAATGTAGGTCGTGATTTCATTCGCGTGATATCTCGGCTTATGTCCAATCACTACAACCTAAACGCGCATCTCTATCGCATTGGGCTCGCAGCAAACAATCTTTGTGATTGTGGCGATGGCTACCACGACATGTTGTCTGGTCGTGTATCCGGTTCCATGCCGCTCGCTCTCAGCTCTCTAGAGCACTGAGAGCACAAGGCAGACAATCGGATATCCCCGTCCGGGATATCTTAGGTAGCCGTGATCCTGATCTTCTGCTTCATCTATACCTGTTCCTCAGGAACGCTGATGTCAACGTTTAATGATGTTTCCTTCGTTGTGTCCCCTTTTCATATCCCTCCTATCCGATCGATAAACTTTTACTTAGTCGCGGCAATACATACACACACTCTTTACAGATACATGGGCCAAAGGTTGTGCAGACAACTGATGATTCAACAAGAGCCAAAGGTTGTACCGCTCATGACAACTCTACACGAGCTGATGATTGCGCCGGCTAGTGACCATTCTATCCTGGATTCCTCGAGTCGAGAAAGACGCACCACGTTAGAGATATGGGGTACAGACTAGGGGGCGTTGCTGATTAATGGTCAGCTGCATCCCAATAGGAAGTATCCCGTGTCGGGCACACGTACAGAGCATTGGAGACAGCAACATCCGTATTACGAAAACACTTGTAATACTAACCTCGAGCCAACCGCGAGTAATCGGTTACATATTACTAACATAGTTGTAAGCAAACATTGTCGAAATATTGAACTCCCGGCCCCGTTAGGCTGACGCCATATGAGCCTTAATAAAACTATATATTTTGGATAAAAAAAAAGATGATTATCGTCATGTGTTTTTCTCTCATGTACACTTGGTAGTTAGCTGACCAGGTCTTTTGATAAAACCATAGTTTTCGGTATGATTGAGAAGAACGTGGAATAGTTCTTCCATTCCTCTCCACTTCCTCGTAAATTTGACGTGTTGTTAATTCAATTACCCTATGAGCTGTTTTTCTTTTCTCGCCTTTGTAGTAACATTTTTTCTCTATTTTTACATTCTTCAGATGTGTGAGATAATTACATTGTTTTTGTTACTTTCTGTGAAAAACATCCGGTACTCGTGTACGTTAAATTTATTCTCTTCCTCAATACAAATACAGTAATCGTTCGCTAACTGGTCCTGGTTTAACTGGTCTGCTATTTAACTGGGCGAACGTTAACTGGTCCTTGGACCAGTTAAAAAGCACAATTTCGTAAACAATCGACGCCATATTCAAATGGAAGATTTGCTGTGAGGGGCATTCGAATGTAATTTTAAATGTTATGAAAGTTGACATTATTTTCGCACGACAAAAACATTGATTAAACTACAGAAAAACAATTTTCTCAAATCATATATCATACCTGTTGTCGCACTCAATGCGAAACTTCCATTGGAATCCTTTTATTTATCCAATTACAGGAACTAAGCGAATCAAACAATTCATTGAAGTTTCCCTCGATTTTATTTGACGTTTAACATGCCGGACCAGTTAAAACGCGAATGTCGATAAGTGGTCTTCTCTTTTCGCCCAGTTAGTGAATGTTTACTGTAGTATACCATCGAAGAAAAAATGTATCAATTCTAGAAATGGAAGCACTCTACGTGTTGTGATGACGTTTGACAAATACACTATTGATCCAAACATTTGAATAATGAGACTTCAACAATTATAACAATCTTGAACAATGATCCGATGGATAAAATTGAAAAATATTTTGTATGGCATACAAACGAAATGTATAATATCAATAAACTGTATTTTTCAAGAGCTCGAAACAATTACGGATCGGGTCAATATAATACTTAATATCCAACTGACATCCAACAGCAACAGCATTTTCATGTGTGCAATCTCAATTAATATATTTTTTATCATTCTCTCTTTCCAGGTAACGCATTCAATTATTCATCTCAAATCATCAGGATCTGCGTGAAATAATTAAAAATTTACCTCTACCTCGTTCCTATACAATCGCAACAAGTCGAAACAGTGTCGGAATAACAACACCCGCGGCCAGTTTCGCGGTATCCTCCTATATCGGGGCGGAAGCTCCCTCGGCATTAATCCAACCGCTCCGACTCTAACAGCGGCGCTCAATTTCCCGCGTGCAATCAAAACACGTTGAACAACAACCCGGACCAGAAACAGCACAACAACAACGACAAAAAAGAATAGGCCTACCGGCCGGAGTGGGCTGTAAAACATTTTCATTCCGATGGCATTTGCTGGTTTGTTAAAATTCACCTCGCCCTATCTCGCGGGGCGCCTCCACCGTCAGGATCTGAAACAATCTGCCGCGTCGCTTCTGGCTGCGGTCGATCTGCTGCGTGTGTGTGTTTGTGTTTCACAACACGCCTTTCCCATTTGTCCTCCACATTCAAGAAACACACACGCCAGCATCACGTGCATCCATATGGTAAACCGCTTTTTTGTGTATTTTTTTCCACTATTTTTTGGGCGATGCCATCTGTTGTTTGTGAAGCCCTAGTTCTGCCCTCTCATGTGAACCATTGCGGAAATGCCACTGATGGTAACGATCCCCCTCCCCACCCCCCAACTCAGTCAGACCTTCGGGATTCAACCGCCGAGAAGACCCCTTTTCGGGGCGTATAAATTAGGGCGCACAGATGGCACAAGACACAAGGACTTCGCCGCGTTCTGACGAAGTGATATTTTATGAATGGAGTGCTGAAGGATTTGCGACTCCATTTGTTCGGCGAAAGTGGTTTTCCGGGGGGTGTGGCGAGGCTTCGCTAGAAGCGCGGAGGCTCGTTTGAATTCGGAGAATTTTGCAAGTTTAATGACTGCCACGGATGTACGAAACAACCGGGGCAGCAGCAAACATTTCGACTTTCGAATCGAGAAGGAATGTTGGCACTTAACGAGACAGATTAGGAGCCCGAAGCGACCGAGGGTAATCGGCTTACTCCAAGACGGTCTGCGTTGTTTCTCAGCCGAATAGAACATCGGTGTAATGCTCAGTTTGAGATGATTTGTTCCAGTTAATACCATATCGGTTTCTATTATTTATTGTGAGATGCACCAATCGTCAATTTCGAAATGATTATGAATCCATAAAACACACAAATCTAGTCGTATCAAGTTGAAGTTGAATTTGGTATTTATTTAAATTAAAATCTGCTGCAATTATAATATCTTTGATATTTTAATTGCAATACTTTTTCTTTGGATATTCCTATACATACTGAATAATGCTCCACGTACTTTTGGAATCAGCTTGTTCACAGAGAGAGAATCTATTGAAATAACATATATCAGAAAATGACCCGCATTTTCAATAATCAATCGATACACATGCTACACATGCTTATCGGTATCTAATTTTTTTCTTACTATGGTAACCAAAAAACTTTCAACGAATTTAAATGAAGTGTCCAAAACATTCATGCCGGCTTAAAGGTTCAACCAACCATCCAACCAACAAAAAGTGGTTTATGCAATATAGCAAAAAAACTTTTTTATCTTCACATAGTCACAGTCTAACTCTAAACGAGTAAGAGACCAGATCCAATATTATACCCAATCAGTTTATATTAGGCTGTCAAAAAAGTCCTGCGGTATTTCCACGAGGTGTCGTTGTAAGCGCGTAGTTCTAGTTGTATTCATTGTATCGAGTCATAATATAGCTTGTTGGAAAGGTATTTTTGCGTGCTATAATATAGTCCTTGACAGTGTTTTGTTTGGTTAAGTCAATCGTGAGTTATAGTGTCGCAAATATGGAGCAAAATAAAGAGAAAATCCGACATATTTTACAGTACTACTATGACAAAGGTAAAAATGCATCTCAAGCTGCCAATAAAATTTGTGCAGTTTATGGACCCGATACAGTTTCCATTTCCACCGCACAACGATGGTTTCAACGTTTTCGTTCTGGTGTAGAGGTCGTCGAAGATGCGCCACGCTCCGGAAGGCCTGTCGTCGAAAATTGCGACAAAATCGCTGAATTAGCCGAGAAAGACCGGCATAGTAGCAGCCGTAGCATCGGCCAAGAGCTGGGGATAAGTCATCAAACCGTTATTAACCATTTGAAGAAGCTTGGATTCACAAATAAGCTCGATGTATGGGTGCCACACACGTTGACGCAAAAAAACATCTTTGACCGTATCGACGCATGTGAATCGCTGCTGAATCGCAACAAAATCGACCCGTTTCTGAAGCGGATGGTGACTGGCGATGAAAAGTGGGTCACTTACGACAACGTGAAGCGCTAACGGTCGTGGTCGAAGCGGCTCAGACGGTAGCCAAGCCCTCATTAACGGCCAGGAAGGTTCTGCTGTGTGTTTGGTGGGATTGTCAAGGAATAATCTATTATGAGCTGCTTCCCTATGGCCAAACGCTCAATTCGGACCTGTACTGCCAACAACTGGACCGCTTGAAGGTAGCACTCATGAAGAAGAGGCCATCTTTGATAAACAGAGACCGCATTGTCTTCCATCAGGACAACGCCAGGCCACACACTTCTTTGGTGACGCGCCAGAACCTCCGGGAGCTCGGATGGGAGGTTCTTTTGCATCCGCCGTATAGTCCGGACCTTGCACCAAGTGACTACCACCTGTTTTTGTCCATGGCGAACGAGCTAGGTAATCAGAAGTTAGCCACAAAAGAGACCTGTGAAAATTGGCTATCCGAGTTTTTTTGCCAATAAGGAAGCGAGCTTCTATAACAGGGGTATTATGAAGTTGGCATCTCGTTGGGAACAAGTAATCGAACAAAACGGCGCATATTTGACTTAAAACAGATGATTATAACTAATTTTATGAACAAATGAAAATTCAAAAAAAAAAATACCGCAGGACTTTTTTGACAGCCTAATATAAGCGTGAAAGGTGAATAACGAAAAAGTTCGAAATCGAGTAAAAAAAGTCCCAAAAGGTGTCTTTGGAGTGAAATTCTATCGCTGAAGGTAAAATTAATGAAACCAGCAGTGAATTCAGTGCATTTTTTACTCTGCAAAACGAGTTATAAAAAATCATAGGAGAGTTGTGTCCGAGATTCGTTTTTTTTCTCCATCGTAGTGACTTTCAACACATTTTTTTTATTGATATTAGAGACCCGTTCCACTATATGTTATTTGGGTCTTTTAAGTCTAAAGATTACAATTCAGTTAATTTACAATTCATATTTTCGTATCATATTTCTGTATAAATTCCAATTTTCCTCAGAAACTCCATGATGCTTTTGATTCGATCCTCTCCATCTGCTAGAGCTTCTCGCATATTTGCTCGTAATCCCGTACTCCTACGTTCGTATTCTAAACCAGGACACTCAACTATAATGTGCTTTACGGTCAATCGTCCACTACACCACCGACAATTCGGAGCATCTGTCCTGTCGAGCAAGTACTGATGTGTAAGTAGCATGTGACCTATACGCAATCGAGTAAGCATCACATTTTCTTTTCTTGCCTCTGCTGTCACTGTAAAGGGTAAAACCGTATTTTTAACTTCTCTCAGCTTGTTCTCCCTCACAGCATCCCATTCTGCCTGCCATCACCAAGTGATTCTTCTCTTTATATGGGTTTTAACTTCCCGAATATCAACCGCAATGGATCTGTCGACTGTATGGTTCAGTGACGCTTTCGCCTCTTGGTCAGCAAGCTCGTTGCCTGGTATACCAATATGACTCGGTATCTAGCAAAACGTGACATCTTTCCCATTATCGAAACATGTATTGTAAAGTGTTTCCATGTAGTCTCTCCATTTCGTCCTTATTCTGTTGCTTCCGAGCGAAGTTATTACACTGAGCGAATCTGTGCAAATAAGGTACGCTCCAGTCCCCTCTTTATTCTTTACTCGTAGTAAAGCCTCTTTAGCTGCTTCGCTTTCCGCTGCATAAATGCTCGCAATATCCACCATTCTTCTGCGTACCACCGTATTTCTATCGATAATGCTAAATCCGCTTCTTTCTTCACGTTTAGACCCGTCCGTGTATAAAGTTTCATGATTTCGATATCTCGTCGATTTTCTTAGAAGAAATCGTTGTAGTAATGATGCTGGTAAATCATTCATGCGACTAACATTCAATAAAGATGTATCAACCTTGATCAATCGTCTCTCCCAGGGAGAGCTACTTGGATGGGAGAAATGATATATACTAGGAAGCAAGATTTGCAATTTTCCCAAAATATTCGTTCCTCGCTTCAGTAGTACCGGATCCTGTGAATTGTGGTGATCCCCAAAGTTCACCGGAACTGGAATCCATGTCTGATAAATAGTACCGATCAGAACTTTCCACGAAATCTTCTGAGTCAATTGCTGTACGTTCTGCTTCTTTACTTGCCTTAATTTTTGCTGTATATATAGCAGTTCGCTGATCAAGTAGTGTTCTAAGACTGGGAATACCCACTCCCGCTTGAATGCTGATGATAGGACTGGTGTAAAATGCTCCATTAATTGCCCTCAATCCGGCATTGTGTATCGTCTCCAACCTTTTCAAATTTTCATCGCGCACTGCTGAGATTACCGGAGCTGCATAAAGCATTTTTTCTAGAACTGTAGCCTTATATATTTTTAACAATGTTGCTCTATCACCGCCCCACGATTTATTGGCTACACAGCGAATTAAGTGTAGCCTTTGGTGACACGATGCTCGAATTTGCTCGATATGTTTTTTAAATTGAAGCTGCTGATCAAGAGTGATCCCTAAACATTTATACACCTTTCGTATGGGGATTGGAGTATCATCCATTTTCAATGTACGTGTCGAAACAATTCTCCTAGCTCTCGGATGTTTGAAGATCATCGTTGCACATTTTTCAGCGGAAATTTGGAAACCCGTTCGTTCTTTCCAGCTGCTGATCACATTCAGCGCTCTTTGTAGCCTAGTTTCAGTATCCTCTTGAGTTCTTTCACCTGATATCAATACCACATCGTCTGCGTAACTGAGACAGATCACATCGTTGATCAGATCTTCAGTTAAAGTATTAATAGCCACTAAAAATAGGGTAACACTAAGAACAGATCCCTGACACAGACTATTTTCCATTATTTTTTCGTTAGACAAACTTCCATTAACAGCAACTCGAAAAGTTCTTTTCTTCAATGATTGTTCTATGAATTTCCATAAGCGACCTCCAATGCTCCATGAACTAAGTTTTTCTAACACCATGCGCCTCCATGTCGTATCGTACGCTTTTGTTATATCCAAAAACACTGCTTGTGCGTAATACCTTTTCTTCAATAATTCTCGTATAGTTTTTTCGAATGTAACTAGGTGATCTGTTGTGGACCTTCCTTTTCTAAATCCATATTGATGTTGGTGAAGTAATTTTTTCGACTCCAGAACAAAAACGAGACGGTTATTCACCATGCGTTCGAAAACTTTTGCCACGCAACTATTTAGGAAAATAGGTTTATAATTCTTTGGATTAACTCGTTCGCCTTTCCCTTTATAAATTGGGACAATTATTGATGTAGTCCATTGCGATGGGTATATCGACTCTATCCACAGGTCATTGTATGCTTTTAACAGTTGTTCTTTACATGCTTGAGATAAGTGAGTGATCATTGAATAGTGCGTTTCGTCTTCCCCAGGAGAGGAACTATTTATTCCTTCTAGAGCTTCTTCCAGTTCGTACATGGAAAAAAATTCATTGTACCTTTCATTGGCTTGATAAGGAACAAACAACGATAGAGCTTCAAGTATTATTTTTCTCTGACGAAATTGTGCGGTGTAAGATGCATTGCTTGAAACAAAACTAAAGGCTTCGGCAAGTAACTCGGCTATTTCATGGTTCATTGTTGCAGTTCGGCCATCATACGTTATTGCTCCTATGTAGTTTGTTTTACCACCTCCTTGAATTCTACGAAACTTACTCCACATTTCCTTCATGGGTGTTTGTGAATTGAAACTGGTTGCAAATTTTTGCCACGATGACTGCTTTGCTGAGTTAATTAATTCACGTACAGTTTTCCTCGCTTGTTTGAATTCTTCTACAAGACGTTGTTTGCAAGGGTGATCATCTGCAACGGATTTCATTTTCCTAAGCACTTTTTTTCGTTTTTTTATTGCTGCACCTATGTCTTTGTTCCACCACGGAACCACTTTTCTACCAGGTTGATATGTGGTTTTGGGTATTGCTTCGTTGGCGGCTTGTTGCATTGCTTCCGTCATGTTTAGCATTTGTTCTTCTGGATTCCGATTGATGGTGAACTGAAGTATGTTTTGATACTGCGCCCAATCAGCTTGTTCTATCTTCCATCTCGGTCTGAAACATGTATTCTGTAGTATTCCTGGGAAGGAGATGAACATAGGACGATGATCACTTCCATGCGTTTCCTCAGCATTACTCCAGTCTAAGCAACCAGCTAACTGTGTTGAACAACAGGCAATGTCAATACATGACTCGTTACCTGTAGCGTGATTAACGAAGGTTGTTTCGCCACTGTTCAGTACGACCATATTACATTCTGTAAATACTTCATCCATATCTTTTCCTCTGGAGTTAAAGTCGGAGGATCCCCATGAAGGATGGTGTGCATTTATATCACCGACAAATATAATTGGTTCAGCCACACTACGAATCAGTGATTCGATTTCTGTTTTGTTTACGTTTCTGCTGGGCGACAAATATGCATTTATGATGACAGTATTTATAGGTTGTCCGATCTTCACGATGATGACTTCTAAGGTGGAGTCAGTATCAATTCTTTGACTATCAATACCGTTCCTCACTGCAACAAGCACTCCTCCTGCAGCCCGATGGCAGTCAGTTCTATCTCTGTTATGAACTGTGTAACCGTTAATTTGAGGAGGATGACGTGATGAACGCATGGTCTCTTGCAAACAAAGCACCAATGGATCCTTTTCGTTGATTAACAAGTCTAATTCTGCCTTTCCAGTTCTGAATCCTTGGATGTTCCATGAAATTATCATGGGGTAATGGGTTGTTACCTGTTTAGCTGTAGCTGTATCCGGGGGGGATATATAATTAGGTAGTGTAACTGAGCTATTGTACATATAACTTGCCTGCGGAAACAGGCCTCTCGTGTCAACAGCCGCCGACGGATCTTCAGGAAAGCCTGGAACGTCATCGGGCGGGGTTGACACGAGGAAGGGCCTGGCTCTATTTGAGCCGATTATTCTGCTGCTAGTAGGTTGGTTGTGATGTTCATTTTCATTACGTTGTAGATCTGCTTCTCCAATGCTAAGTTCTCGTGTGTTCAATGAATTTACCGAAAATTGATGTGATGATGTTTGTTTTCTGGATTTCGTGTTAGACATGTGCGTTTGAGAAAAAAGACGTGGCATTGAATGATTCTATTAAAAAACTTCCATTTCACTGGAGTCACAGTTTTCATCTGTTGCTTTCTTTCTCGTAGCTTGCGTTTTACGGGAACGGCCAGATTTCCTCTTTACATGTTTTGGCTTTTCAAGCTCTATCGACGTAACAGAATACAAATTTTGTGATGCATCGTGTTTGTCATCACTGCTGATGTCAATGGTAGATTTAACTTTCTTAGTTTTCGGTGATTTCGTTTCTGGGCTTGAGAAGTTAGATATGTTTGACGTGGACTGTCCGGTAGCTTGATTGTCTTTGCATTTTAATTCTTCGATTTCTTCCTGAAGTTGTTTCAATCCTTCCAATATTTTTTTCGTTTGTATCAATTCCATTCGTAATCTTTCGATTTCTTTGTCCTTTTCCGATTCACTACTTTGTTGTCTGAGGCGTTTCAGTTCCTCCTTCAACATGTGTATTTCGTTGTCCTTCTCGCTGTCTTTTCTGATGTTCTCCAGTCTACTCTGTGCACTACATACTGCTGAATAAGTATTTGCACTGTATAATTTGGCGTATTCTTTCCTTGCTTCAGCGAATGAAATGCCACTTTCCACTTTTATCTTTATGATTTTCTCTTCTTTTGCGTATATTGGGCATTTTTTATTGACCGGGGAGTGGTTTCCACTGCAGTGTTTACAAACTGCTACTCTAGTGCATTCCTCTATTTCTCTTGGGTGACTCTGAGAGCACTTACTACAAATCGCATCATTTTCGCATTTTGCAGTTACATGGCCATAGTTGAAACATTTATAGCATATCATTGGCGTTGGATAAAAGAGTCTGGTTGGAATACGTAGAGGACCAAACATCACATATTTCGGAGGTACAGTTCCGTTTATTGTGAGTATGAGCGTTGGTGTGTTATTTTTGTTGTTGCCTTCATTACGAGTAATCCTACGAACAGCAATGATATTCTGAGCCTTCAGTTCCTGTTTTAACTCATCTTCAGTTAGTCCTATAACCTCACGGCAGCTTACTACGCAGCGGCTTATGTTTAGTCTTTCATGAGGGACGACTTCAACTTTTGTGCCATCAAGTAACTCGGTCATTTTCATTAGTTTTCGTGCTATATCGCGAATATATTTTCCCTTTTTCTGAAGGGGTTTTCACCACTAAAATTACGCTTTTTGTAGAGCTCACCAAAAGCAACCTTTATATAGCTAATATCATGGCCTGCTCCTGTTCAACACATGTTGACTGGTTCGTCACTTTTACTTCCATTTTTGGAAGAATGTCGGGAGTGAGAAATAAACTCGTAATCTCAGTGTGAGAGGTATGGATTCTATCACTACGCCAGATCGCCTCCTTTTACATCGTTAAACTCTTTGATAATGATTTGATTTTTAATGTCTCTGTTAGGGAACACATTTCGGTGGGAACAAAAGTTCGCTCTACTTTAATATATTTGCAATGCCGATTTCCCCCAGGCAGCTTGGTTTTGATGTCTCTGTTAGGGATCCGCCGCATGTGTCGTCAATTCGACCAATCAGAAGTGGGTATTTCCGTTAGGATAGGGGTTGAAATTTTTAAATTGTTCAATCGTTAGTTTCATGACTTATATTATTTTCTTCAATATAAAAAACTGTTATGGAGTGCCAAAATCGATTGACGACAAATTTTCATCAATCCATCATGAAATGACTGAGCAATTAGCGTTTAAAATTTGGACAATTTTCACGATGTGCTCGATTTTCGATTTTCAATTTGTACCCCAATACGTTCCCGAAATACGTAATCCTACGTCAAAAGTGTCCGAAAATAGCGTGAGAATTGCGGTGATTTTAGTCTCAGTTCGTGGCTGAGATCGTAAGCTGGAAAATCTTCTTTTGATCATTTGGACTGCTCTAGGAAGCGGGAGAAACCCCCTTTGGTAAGCCCCCATCAAACTTTTTTTTACATGAATTCGCGAAATTTCGACTACAGGGTGGACTTGATTATTTACAGTTTCCGACTTCTTTCACTGTATGTAATCGAGACAAAAAATTTTTTTTTTTATTGGTTTTTTATACGTAGTTTTTTTTGTTTTTTGAATATAAACGAAGAATTGAATTTTTGATCCATCCTCTTAAAGTGAGAAAACTCCTTTCTCATATGAGAAAAATAAATTTATCCAGAATTACTCAGGAGGTGACAGGCGATCATATTTTATGAAAAAAAAATCCATCTACGCATATGGTTGAATTTCAACAATGACAAAGTTATAGAACCTTTTTTTTGTTGTTTCGGGCTATGTTTGCCTCAAACTGGCAAGCTCAAACTACATTAAAAATATAGCGTAAGACGATTCTGTTATTCTGTGAGTGTAAAGTCATTGGTCATTTGAGCAACTGTGCATACTTGAAATATCCAAAAAAGAACTAGACTACTTTTTGAAAATAAACAAAGTTGTTTATCTTAATTTTTTACAAAATTTCTAACTCAAAAACTATAATACCTAATAGCATTTGATCAAAGAAACAAAACGTAGAAAATTGATTAAATTAAAAAAAACTTTTTTTTTAATTTCGCGGGAAAAAAATATTTAAAAAATTTAAATGATTTTTTCCACAACAACGTATTTTGTAAAATTCTCAAAAAAAAGGAACAGTGTATAGGAGACTTGTTGGTAGTTGTATGGACTATTCATATAATTTTCTTTCAGCTTTAAAAAATACAGTAGAACCCCGATTTTCCGCGAAATAGTCGGACTAAATCAACGCGTATAACGAAAATCGCGGATAACGCAATAAAGGGCTAAAAATTAGCTGCATGCACGAAAAAAAGATATTTTAGCATGACAAACCCCCTGAAAGATTTTCGAGGATCAAAACACCGAAACTTTGAGCGCTTTGAGGCACCCCTAAATCATGTCCGATCGAGTTGAAACTTTGCACATGTAATTTTTTTTGGGCCAATAAACAAATTGTACTTGGTCGGTTTGTGAAATTCGATGATGATTTTTTTTTCTATATTTTTAATTGCCACCCTAATGCACATAAATGACCAAGCATTTTATAAATTCTTGTTCAAACACTTTTTTCCAATTCACTTCATTTAGCTTTGTAAATACCTTGTAATCTCTTGAATTAAATTAGAAGTTGAGTACATTATCACTCAAGCTCCAACGTCTTTCAGAACGCATATGAACTTGCAACCTAAGGGCAAACTTGTTATACAGGAAAATATCAGGAGCATGTTTGAACATGAATTTGATGATAACTTCCTTCGTGTTAAAGCGCGTATATGTTTAAAATACAGTGAAATATTAAACATACCTGAAGAACTTGTACGCTCAAACACATTATCTTGCACGAACCTGTTCACGTTTTTTTTTTACTTGTCTAATATTTCATCTTGTACTTTTTGTACTTTTTTATTCTCATCTTGTGCACACTCATCGTCTTGTTGAGTTTTTAAAATGTACAACAATAATATTTTCTACTAAAATATTAGTCATTTTCAGGGTCGCCACATATACAGAATATTCTGTATTTTACCGGTTTTTCGCCAAATTTCAGATACAGAATCTGTATATACAGAATTACTGATTTTTTGCTAAGATACAGAATTTAAAAATATTTTTTCAAATTCTAATTTAAGTGTTAAATTAATTACAGTTCATTTTCTCTGTCTAAATTCTTACTAATAAACTTTTTTATTTTGTCGTTGAGTCGTGAAGGTATGTACCTTGATTTATAAAAATGTTGAACCATATGAAATGTTACCTCACTTCTCAATTCCTGCTAAGAATGTTTTTGTTTTCACAATGCCAACAAAACAAAGTTCTGAAATTGGTTGGCTTCCACAATGATGGATTCTGTTTTGAAATTGACGGGACATTTAAGAAAAGCAAAGTTCAATGAAACCATGTATAAACATAATACAATTTATTATGAGAAAACTTTTTTCATGATTTATTTTTTTGTATTGATACTACCTAAGCAAACCAGAAATAAGAACAATAAATTCAAAATGAAAAAACCTTTCTTTCCATTTTTTTGTTTGTTTTTTGATACAAATTTTTTTTTGCCAAAAATACAGATATAAAGAATTTTTCAGAGAATTTTACAGGATCAAATGTGGCAACCCTGGTCATTCTTGTAACAGTGTGTTCACGTAACACATCTTAAATATTTCAAATAATACGACCCCGTCGGGGTAGCGGATAGCTGATTTGGCGTGGAATTCATCCATATGCAAACATGACGAATAATGTTACAGTAGCATAGGCAAAGTTTAGAACCTGAAGATGATTGAGACAGAATCGATCATACTTTGATCAGTTCGGCCTAAAATTGGTATATAACAGAATAGGGGAGATTTGACGTTCCATTGTCATTGTAAACCATCCAACAACTCAAAATTTTCTCATTCATAGTCAGCGGCGTCGAGTGAAGCTTTCGCAGCCACCATACAAATGTATCAAAAATTTCTGCATTATTCGAGAAATAATCAAGTCAATGGAACACAATTTTGCATCTGGACGTTTTAGGGGGGGCTGCCATACAAATGAAACATACATTTCTGCATTACTCGAGAATCAATCAAGCAAATGAAACCAAATTAGGCATATGGAGGTTTTAGGGTGTAATACATTTTTCTATGGTCGTTAGATACTCCTTCCCCCTCTCTTAGGGGGGGCTGCCATACAAATTAAACACAAATTTCTGCATAACTCGAAAACCAATCAAACAAATGGAGCCAAATTTGGCATGTGAAGATTTTAGGGGGCACGAAACGTTTCTATGGTGAATAGACACTCCTCCCCCCTCTCTAAGGGGAGAAGAGGGAAGGGGTCTGTCTATATTCTATCATATTTTTTCTGTGTCAAACATTTATTCCATGTAACGGAGAAACATGTTATTTGCAAGTGGTTGAAAAATCTTGAACGAGAATTGTGTCTGAAAATAATCTGATATTATAATGATGAGTTCTGGTAGAAGTACTAGGACTTTTTTAGTAAAAGGTAAATTCAACGGGGTCGATTATAAGATCAATCAAAGAACAATTCTGCGATTCGACTCATGAATTTGCGCTTAGTAAGAAAACGTGAATGTTTGAAGGTATTGATAACAAAAAACAAATTTTTGGCGGAACGAAGTTTGCCGGGTCAGCTAGTACAATATAAAAAAGAAAAAGAAACGGAAACGGAAATGGAACGCTCAACGCTAAACGTCGCTCAACCGCTCAACACCACACAACGGTCAACGCTCAACGAAAGCCAATGTTGCTTTCTTCTGATTCCTGGCCCGTCCTTTGTTTCTAAATATGGAAATCAAGCACGTTTTCAATAGAAATTCACTGCAAGCGATGAAGATCAACTTAACGTTCGTGATAATCAACTGAAATTATTGATAGTAATGGAAGTGCCTGAATGCAGGCTTTCCGATATTCGTTCATGCTCTATTCGTTCAATATACCAGACAAAGTTCACGCGTCTCGATTCTTGTGTTATACTCATTATGACAGATATGGTGTTGAGCTTCAACAGAAGAGAATTCATCCGACACTGAGAAAAAGCTAATGTCTTCATTCGTGAACAGATTTTGATAATCTGTGGCACTGACTCGTATACTCGCGCATGGTGTCACAGATTGTACGTGTCCCTGTAATATAGCTATTGTGTATTTTTAGATGTCAATGGTATTTATTTAAAAAAAACATATAATTGAATGAAAAAGCTCCAGAAAATATGTTTTCTTCAACTTCAATTGATTTTATTACTCAATCAATTCAGAGACCTCAAAACAAAAAAAAATGATTCTCGGTCTGTGAGACTGTATGCGAGAGTATAGAAGGGCTTATGGCAGCCTCAGGAGAAACAATTCAATTCAAATTCAATTATTTCTATTACTTGTAATAAAATATCAATTTTTACAGAATAAGTGATCAACATATTGTTTTTCATTCTTCATTTTACCATTTAACAGAGTCAAGTACTGACTTTTTCTTTTCTTTTTTGTTTGCTTTTCCATATATACATTTTGCACTGTTTTTTAAAATTAGAAATTCGTTAACTACCTAACTACCTTCAAACTATCTAAACCTACTAAATACAAAAAAAATATGGGTAAAGGTTTCTAATTTGTTCGTGCTCTGAAATTTGAGCCCTAGTTTGATGCCGATTAGCGAGCGAAAGCAGTCTGGTATCGATCAGGTCAAGATTTGCCAGCCGATGAACTTGAGCTGTCGGGGTGCGTGTTGGTAGGTTGAAAATCATCTTTAAGTATTTATTCTGCAGAACTTGTAGCTTCTTATGATGTGTTCGAGCGCATTCGTACCATACCGGGGACCCATACTCCAGCATAGGCGCAACAACCTGTCTGTAAACAGCCAGTTTGTTGACAGTGGACGCTTTCGATCTGCGATTAATAATCGGGTATAGACGCTTCAGCATTACGATGCCTTTATTTATGCGGTCTTCTATATGAGAACGAAAAAGGAGTTTGTTGTCTAGGACCAGACCCAGATAGCGAACTTCGCTAGACCACTCGATTTGTGTATTCGAAACCGTGATGTTTGATGTGGGTCTGAGCCGGAATGTGTTGCGGTGTGGGAATATGATAGTTTGGGTTTTGCCCGCGTTCACGCAAATTTTCCAATCGGTGAGATAATCGATGTAGGCGTCCAGACCGATCTGAAGTTTTGACACAAGCGGCCGCATGACTCGTCCTTGATAACTGATTGCTGAGTCATTAGTAAACAGCGAGAGTGTTCCACCGTGCGGCAGAGGCGGGATGTCTGATGTGTATAAATTATAGAGTAACGGGCCCAGGATGCTACCTTGGGGAACTCCAGCAGGAACTGCATACGACTCGGAGAGTGCACTGCCTATACACACTTGGGACGAGCTCACGTCCAGATAATCCGAGATTATTTTCACCAGGTAGGTAGGAAAGTGGAATCTGCGAAGTTTGTGCACCAACCCGTCATGCCAAACGTTATCGAACGCCTTCTCCATGTCTAAAAATACCATAGCCGTTGACTTCGAGGTTGATTTGGCCCGTTTATTAAAGTTAGTGATCCGTTTGAGCTGATCCACCGTGGAGTGACCTCGGCGGAAGCCAAATTGTACCTCAAGGATGATGTTGTTCGATTCGGTGTGCTCTAGGAGTCTAGTGCATATCAGTTTCTCAAAGAGCTTGCTGAGCGATGAGAGCAAGCTAATCGGACGATAGCTTGACGGGTTGGTGGGATCCTTACCCGGCTTCAGTATCGGTACTACCTTGGATCGTTTCCAAGCGGTGGGGAAGTAACCGAGCTCTAGGCAACAGTTGAAGGTGCTCGCCAAGAAGGTGTACGATTTCGGCCCCAAGTTTTTAAGAACGATGTTGAATAGACCGTCGAAGCCTGGTGCCTTCATGTGGCTAGTTGATTTGATGGCGTTTACCAGCTCATCCACTGTTATTTTGCAGCTATTTTGTAACTCGATAGGTTCTGCAGCAAGCTGAATGATGCTCTCAAAAACTTCGTCCTCCAACGGACTGACAATATCCCCACCCAAATTGTGCGAAGCCATAAAATGGTATGATATGCAATTCGCCTTCTCAACAGGTGTGATATGAATCTCGTTCATTACCCGAAGAGGCGGGATGGGCTTAGGTTTATTTCTGAGCACTTTTGATAGTCGCCAGAAGGGCCTGGAATAATTTGGTAGCTTTCCAATATCTCTCGAAAACCGATTATTTTTAAAATTTTCCACCCTTGCGGCAATAATTTTATTCAATTGTTTATAAAGAATCTTCCTTCCTATGTTCTGGGTTCTTTGAAACTGTCGTCTAATGCAATTCCTGAGGGAAATCATTTGTTTGGTTTCGTCGTCAAGATTGGAAAACTTACGTAATATCGGGGTCGCCGGAATGAACCGCTGTTCAGCTTCGCCGATGTTATCGCAGAGGGCTTGCAGCACAACATCAATGTCATCTGTAGTTATCAGCACAGGATTTTTGCTTATACGGTCCTCTACAAACCGCTGTAGTTGGGGCCAGTTCGCACGGTGATAATTTCGTCGTCGATACAAGTGGCCCTGATCGATTGCATCATCCAGTGAGAACACTACTGGTAGATGGTCAGAGGACAGGTCGGTGATAACACGTAGTGCAGAGCAAACATCCGCCATGTTGGTGAGTACAATGTCGAGAATAGATTCTGGATTGAGGATCACGTAGTGGCCAGCCTGGAGGTCCTCGGCGAGCACCGCTCCATTCACGTTTCTCCTTGGGTTACCCCAAAGTGAGTGGCGTGCGTTGAGATCGCCGGCAAGAATGAACTTTCCCTCCCGACGAGTGAGTTTCTGTATGTCTCGTTTAAGAAGCGCAGCTGTACCGTTCGTCTGTTTGCACTGCACTGGACAGTAGATGGCGATCAAAGTAATGGGACCATTGGATGACTCCAGTTCCACTCCGACGGTTTCCACAAGTGTTAGGCGGAAGTCAGGCAGCATCCTATACACCAGACCTCGCTTGACGGCAATGGCGACGCCACCACTTTGTTGCACTCGGTCGAGTCTAATGAATGTGTGATCGGGCAGGCTAAAGGATTTCTGCGGCTTGAGGTGTGTCTCAGTCAAAAACGCAATGTGAATATCATGGTGTCGCAGGAAATCGATGACTTCAAGCTGTTTTTTACCCACAGAGTGGGCATTCCACTTAAGAACGTTGATGGTGAACGCTGAAGTTTGTCATGAAGTGCATCATTTGCACAATCATTTTTTGCATGTCGGTAACGATCGTTGTTAGATGGACAATGATCTGCGACATACCCTCCGTTAACTGGTTAGGCGGGATGGGACCGTGCTGGTTTCCCCAGAAGCCCGGAGGAGGAGAGGAGTCCTGCTGCTGAGATGCAGTACTGCTGGAGCCAGCTTGGTTGGTTACCAAAGATGCAGCACCATTGCTACGGACTCGATGATTCAGAGGAAGAGGAGCCAGGTTAGGAACCACTGGCCGTGAAGGGAGCGATGGGAAGTTGAATTCCGAAAAGTGATGACTGACAGCTGCTCTTTTCCGGATCTCGGCGTATTCGGCACGTTTTGGACATGCTTTGCTGGTGGCTTTGTGTGAGACTCCACAGTTTACGCAGACGGGATCAGCGGTTTCGATTAGACCACATGCATTTTTCTCATGGGTTTTACCACACTGGATACAGCGCTCAGCCATATGGCAGTTTTTTGCTCCATGCCCGAATTTGTAGCATTTCATACACTGTGTAACCTCCCGGTGAACCGGCTTGTAGCGGTCCCACTGAATCGAAGTGTGCGAGAGCACCCGAATGGTCTGCAGATCCTTCAGTGATGTTGAATATTTTTCTAGATGGACCAAATATAGTTGATCTCTATATGTACGGGATGTGTCATGTCGCTTCATTTTATATATCTGGACCGGCTTGAGACCATTTTGCTTAAGCTCCTCCAACAGAATCTCCACATCCATGTCAGGGAGTCCACGCAGCACTACCTTGAAAGGTTTGTCAGCTTCGATGTCGTGGCTGTAATATTCACAGCCCTGTTGTTTTAGGATTTCTTTGACGGCGTTGTAATGGTTCCTAGAAGGAACCATAAACTTGTACCCCTCAGATAATACACTTCAAGCCTTCAAGCGGATAATACACTTCAAGCCTTTCGCTATGAAGAATATGATTTTTTCCCGAAGTCCATCAGGGAACCCTTTCACGAAAAACGGCGGGAGTTTCTCCTTTTTTTCTAGTTTATTCGGCTCAGCACCTTAGTCCAAAACGGCAAAACGGTTGTTGGCCAGCACCCTTTTTGCTGACGGGTCGGCGGGAGGGTTTACCAAATCGGCATCGTTGATCGATCGGGATCGCTTCCCGGATGAGCTGGCGCTCGAATCAGAGCGTGATTTACCCATAGTAGGGTTAATAGATACGTCAACTTCCAGCACGGACTAAAATTCAACTTTATCTTTACTTTCATTTTTTCACGAACTGTACTGCTCAACACGCTAGCAGAGAAAAACTGAGCCTCAGGAGAAACAAATTACTCATCAATTTCGTTTCTCGTTTTAGGAAATGTTTCGATTTGGACTCAATTTCTGCTGAAGTCATTACACTTAAAAAAGCAGCGGTATTCTGGTTCTGGATCAAAAACCACCAATCTTTCTCGCAAGTAGTTTAAAACTTCGCTTCATAGATATCGGTCCGTTGAAGTTCAACATTTCCTCGACCTGCTCTCACAAATCTTCCCAACGTAATAAAATGTTATCCTACAATTGTCGGAGCCACCCGAACCCCCAGCATCACAATAAAAAATACCATCGGGACTCTGTGACCCGGAACACCCATTCCCAGTGGGAACTAACACAAACGTACATTCGCGTCATTACGAGATGTGTGCGATGTGAACGTAATATTTTATGAAGCTTCTCGATGGATCCGAATGTACTCCCCGAAAGGAGGCTGGCGGTGGCGGTCGGTTGGAAGGGCCATTCGTGGAAGGGCAGAAGGAACTCACCAGTACTACTACGCTACATGTCACGTCGTCCTTTTTTCCCATTTTTCCATTCCTTGGCAGCCTCACGGGATGGCATAGTTCTAGGAAATATGAAGCACTCCCAGCGCCCTAATCCGCTTTCCTGCATCCTTGGGTGAATAAATATGTGTACATCGAGAGTCGAGCTAGTTTGCATATGCATCTTCTTCTTTTTTTGCTGTTGCTGCTCTGACTTCATCTCGCTTCAACTTGTTCGCCCCATCGTCGTTACTCGGAAGCGCACTGTTGTGCAAATAAAGGTAAGTAAGCTAACACGAGATGACTTCCTGTGGCACAACAACAACGGCAGCAGCGACAGCAACTTGTTTCGCTCGATGACGCATTTTCTCGTCTAAATATCAAATGAGGCGGAAATACGAGCTTTTCTTCCTGTTTCTTCCTCTGGCCGAGTGCACTTTGCTAGATGGAACTGTCGGATGTGACATATGCGATATTAATGCTGGTACTCAGCATCATTAAAACACGAAAGGTACCCCCGGTTCATTCGGGAGATTGAAATTGTTCCGGAGAGAAGCCTCGAAATCATCCGTCACACAAAAATTGTACCGAGAGGATACTTCCACTAACAACGCCAAAACATCACGCCCACGAACGAACCAACCGCCGTCAATTCCGTTATTATAATAGCCTCCGGGAGTTGTTTTGATAACAAATGATGATGACAGCATGTTTATGCGTGCCTCCGATGATCGCAACGAATAAAAAATATTTACTACACAGCAATAACACAAAACGCTTTTAATTAAGCCACTTTATTTATACGATACGGCATGATCGAAACGATTCCGACCAGAAATAATTATACATGTCCAAACAAATTAAAGTTGCCGCCGTTAACTTTTTTTTTTAGACTTTAACCACCACTCGCTTTACGTGAGGTAATTTAAAACGTGTTAGCATTTCGTTTTGCTCGCCCTGCCACAGAGTTCTCTGAACAAAAACGGCGAAGCAAAAAAAAACACTTCGTGCATAAACCATTTCCCGGTTTTCCAGCGCACCCTCGCGGCCCAACCAACCTCCGCGTGGAAAAATGTCTTGCTGTGGCCAACCGCAAAGCCATTTAAATAAAACCCGGCCTGTTCTCCGTCAACCGCTCTTTTGACGGCGGCAAGAAGTGAAGGTAAACAAAGTTCCCCATGCTTCTCATACATAATATTGAATGCGAAATGAGCGCGTCCACAAAATGCTGCTCCTTTCTTGGGCGGTGTGGCACGGGTCGGGTACAGGCAAGGAAGGACCCATGCAACAGGCCGCTGCTGGTGCGCCAGCATAGTTTTCGGACTGTGTTCACACTTGGGTTGACTCTCATGCAACCATCATCACCGCACCGCACCGCAAGCGTCACCGGCAGTGGGTCAGGCGGCCCATCAGTTCCGGGCGGAAAATGAAAAGAAGGATCGCGTGACCCGGCGGCTGTGACTTAGTTGGGGCTTGTAACCCATTCGCGGCGGACAGGAACAACGGCTTCGCGTCGAGAATTGTGGTTATGGTTCGGGTTATTTTAGTGTTTAATAAGCTTGGCGATATAATCGCGCCGGGTAATTGATGGTTCGAAGGATATTGATGTCACATTTTTTTGTATCGGTAGACCGCCGGCAGTCTGGTTTTGGGACGGAATCAATCATTATATGTGTGTGTGTGTGTGTGTGTTTTTGTTACATCACCGTTTGACTGCACTTGCGGCGTAGAGGTTCTAGGAGCACCATTTACGCAAATCAATTTCCTGGTTGAATTTTCAACGGTCATTTTAAGATACTGATTGAAATTCCTGAAGTGTTATATAGGGCCCTATTATAGAAATCGAATCGAGGATTCGATACAATCACTATCACTATCACACCGAGTAAAATCTGGAATTATAGAAATCGAGGAAAACAGCTCGATTCGTTACTCTGCTCGAATGTCAGTGGCAGTAATGAAATATTTTGAAACGAGTTTGAAATGTTTCACAAAGCACTATAGAAAGGATGCCAAATCTTTTTTTGAGACATCGGCTATGAAAATTATAAATATCTATATTTCCAAAAGTGTTAATATGGTTATGTTTTGGAGAAAACTGATATTCCCTTTACGAATAAAGCTTGATGGGTGTAATGCATGCATGTGTAATAAAAACGACTTCATGGAACAATTTGCTGTACAAAATATATAATTATTAGAAAATGACCTTTTTCATGTAATTTCATAACTGCAATCGATGGAATTCCGTAAGGAGTCACGCATGAATTCCACTTTTTTTTAGCAAAACAATTTTTTTTCATGTAATTTTTTTTTGGCGTCGTTCTCGTTGTAGCGGCGTCAATAGCTTTATTGTATTGGACCATCACCTGTGGCCCTAAATTCTAGCTTGTTGTGTGTTACCTTTCACCTCATGTCAATCCAAATCTGTAATTTAAAAAAAATCATTATTGTTTTGCAAGACATTTCAGCTTTAGCATATGGTATAGAAAGTTTGGTATAGTATAGCAATAAAAAAGAAAATTACTGACAAAAGTAACACGTACTAATATACGCTAGCAGGAATAAGCAATTTTTAGGTAGGGAATACGGTTGATAGTAATTCAAAGAATATGATAAAATTTACTTATGAAGTTGTATGTATCGTAGAAGAAACACTGAACCAAGACGCATTGATAGTCTCAGCGCATTAAGCTCCTCACTGAATTCCTCCCACGTTTCTTAACCGGGATTCTATTTGAACTGCCTCCACAAATACCTCGAGCAATGTTTACATTCGCTTTCATTGGTTCAACGAGTCGTTCTGGTGGGGATTTGTCTGTCCACTCATTTTCAGCCACTGAAATGTGCGGTGGAAGTAAATTCTGCATTGTAATTTACAACATGATTAATATAAATAATGATGGATTGAACACTTACACTGTATAGACTATTCTGGCAGCACCGTAAAACAAATACTGATCAAAACAAACGAACATGTGTTGAAAATTGCATATATTTAAGCGTTTCTGAATGTTTCCCAAAGGAAAGTATCAGTGACGCAAACCAAAACAAAATAATTCTCTGAAGATATGCAAAAAGCGAACCAAACAACTCGGAAATTTCTGACGCTTGCATCGATAGCTATCACTCGCTCGGTGCTATCGAATTGCTCGATTTCTATAACAGGGCCCATAATTTCGATGTACACTTGCAGACATTTCTGACCAGGATATTACGTACGGTCCTATAATTAACATCGTACATTCGGACCATATGGAAATATGATGGAAATACAAGGGTTGAATGAACTCTTCTCAATATATTTTTTTCTGCTCTTGGTCACTGGTTCCAGTCTTATAAAAGCTCCGTTGACACCTTTCTTCTTATTTCGAGATCCTTTTTTCGCTTCTCTGGAAGAAGATTAAGAGGTGTGGCAATTTCACAAAGGAAATTCCTTAATGAAACACAAGCAAATCAAGATAGTGATAAAATTAATTACCGCCATTCATAATAATTCTCTTCTGATTTCAAATATCAAGTCCCCCGCACAAGTAGTGTTGGTAATCTTTCGCAATTAAGCCATTTAGCATGTCGTTATCTAGGCTATATGGAGGGTGCGGTAACGTTGGGAAGTGTTTTTTTTATCAAAAACTTACTCAAAATTACTCGAATTGTTGAATAATTTTATTTTTTCACTGAACAACGATTAAATTTAACAACGATTCAAAAGTTGGCCCAATCTCACCCCTTAGAGGGGGTTACAATGGGTCAAAGTAGTCAATATTACTTTCTATTGAGAGTTGTGTTTAGAAATCAATTACTCAATATCATTTTTGGAAAAAAAGGGAAAAATTATTTTCCGACCATCGATTAATTTTGAAAAATCATAACTCAATAACACAAAACAACTCATCTCTGAATTTTGGATATGTTATCTAAAAAAAATCTTAGCCTTCAAGAAAAAATATAAAAAAATTGACCTTGGTACCGAGACAATGTAAACTATAAAAAAAATACAATCAATTATTACAAGACCAAAATCCAAAATTCAATTTTTTCGAACCACCTTGAAATGGAAATGGCCATCATGATGAAAAAAAGGGTCTAAGATTTCACGATGAGGAATCAAACTACCAATTTTCATGAAAATCTGACAATCTCTATATCGGTTTGGCATGGAATTCAATTTTGTGCCTGACCCATTCTCACCCCCACTCAGTGTGAATAGGGGATTATTTCGAAAATATTGAAATTTTGAAAATCAATGACTTTTTGCAAAAATTCCTAACATTTGAACCACTGAACCGATTTAGATGATCGACATATTAGATTGAAGGCAATAAGCTAAGCCTTCTTCGAAAAAATAAAACACGTGTGGGAAGACTGGATTCTAGTCGCATAGGTCTAGTCTAGTCACATAGGAATATTGAACGAAGACCTAAAACATGTTAAATTTGAAAAATTATATCAGTAAAATTACAAAAATAGCATCTCTGATATCGAGATATGTTATGTAAAAAAGTCACAGAAGGGTTGTGTCCGAGATACGACCGCATAGTTGACGTAGGATTCCGTTAGGCTATCTGTTGATTTTGGATATGTTTGAAGAATTACGTCGTTAAACTCTTTGATAATGATTTGATGGTCCTGAAAAAGGCCGTTTTTTGGTTGTGGATATTGTTTGTTCACTCCACCTGTGTTTACCGAGTGATTATGCCAGAAGGGTGGTAAACAATCGTTGGATGTCGCGTATCAGATAAAAGATACCGAACTGGAACGAGATATGAAGAAAATCGCCCTCTGTGATTATAGACAAGAAGCCTCCTGTGTTATGTATGAATGAAATAAAGAAAAAAAACACAGGAGGGTTGTGTCCGAGACACGACCGCATAGTTGACGTAGGATTCCACTAGGCTATCTGCTGATTTTGGATTTGTTTGAAGAATTACATCGTTAAACTCTTTAACAATGATTTGGTGGCCCTGAAAAGGGCCGTTTGGTTTGGTTGTTGGGTATTGTTTGTTCACTCCACTAGTGTTTACCGAGTGATGATGACAGAAGGATGGTAAACAGCCGTTGCGTATCATATACAATATACTAAAATGGAACGAGATATGATGAAAACCGCCCTTTAATCCTAGACTAGATGCCTCCTGTGATATGTATGGATGAAACAAATATAAAAAACTCACCAATGTAATATAAGATAATTACCAATACCGAACACAATTATCAATTCTTCTCATCAGTAAAAACATGTTACTTTAATATAGAGAAAACATATTTAAAATGGAAAAGGTAATTTTCTTTTATAATTTTTACTTTCTGAGTGTTTATTCAACCCAATGCGAATTTTAATCGGACTAACAACACCTAATAGTATATAGCATATGGGAAACCACTTTTTCTAATATTACTTCACTTTTCCAATTTTTCTCGTCGTATAAACTTTCCTTGGGTGAAAATGAACACAACAAAACAGACAGCTTAAACCAAACGACCCGTTCTCGAGCGGGAACACACCTTGGTTTTTATTTATGAAAATTGAAATAAATCGGATCATATATCAAGTCATTTTTAACACAACTGCTACCATATACAATTTTACACTTACACTTGTGCTGAATTTTTCACAATACACGATCGATCATTGATATAAAATTTATTAACATTTTAACATTAAAGTTCCAAATTTACTTTCTTACTTGCAATACAAAAATGTCTCCGACTTGTATATATTTGCAATGCCGATTTTCCCAGCTTGGATTTGTTGTCTCTGCTAGGGAACCCATTTCGGTAGGAACAAAAGTTCCCCCTACTTTCATGTGTTTGCAATGTGGATTTCCCCCAGCACCTTGGTTTTGATGTCTCTGTTAGGGACCCGCCGCATATGTCGTCTATTTCGACCAATCAGAAGTGGGTATTTCCATTAGGAAAGGGGTTGAGATTTTTCAATTGTTCGATAGTTAGTTTCAAGACATATATTATTTTCGTCAATATAAAAAATTGTTATGGAGCGCCGAAATCGATTGACGCAAAAATTTCATCAATCCATTATTAAATGACTGAGCAATAAGCGTTTGAAATTGGACAATTTTCACGATGTGCTCGATTTTTGGATTCTCAATTTGTACCCCAATATGTTCCCGAAAGACGTAATCCTACGTCAAAACACCATTGTAATATAAAATAATTACCAATATCGAACACAATTATCAATTTTTCTCATCGGTAAAAACATGTTACTTTAATATTGAGAAAACATATTTGAAATGGAAAAGGAAATTTTCTTTTATAATTTTTACTTTCTGAGTGATTATTCAACCCAATACGATTTTTAATTAGATGACCAACACCTAATACTATATGTAGAGCATATGGGAAATCAATTTTTCTAATATTTCTTCACTTTTCCAATTTTTCTTGCCGTATAAACTTTCCTTGGGTGAAAATGAATACAGCCGCCTTAAACCAATCCGTTCTCGAGCGAGAACACACCTTCGTTTTTGTTTATGAAAATTGAAATAAATCGTTTCATATATCAAGTCATTTTTAACACAACTGCCACCATATACAATTTTACACTTACACTTGTGCTAAATTTTTCACAATACCCGATCGGTCATTGATATGAACCTTCGCGAAGCAACCAACATTAAAGTTTCAAATTCAAATTTTATTTGCAATGTCGATTTCCCCCAGGTAGCTTGGTTTTGATGTCTCTGTTAGGGAACACATTTCGGTAGAAACAAAAGTCCTCCCTACTTTCATGTATTTACAATGCCGATTTCCCCAAGGCAGCTTGGTTTGGATGTCTCTGTTAGGGACCCACCGCATGTGTCGTCAATTTCGACCAATCAGTAGTGGGTATTTCCGTTAGGATAGGGTTCGAGATTCATCAATTATTCGATAGTTAGTTTCATGACATATATTATTTTCTTCAACATAGAAAATTGTTATGAAGTGCCGAAATCGATTGACGCCAAAATTTCATCAATCCATCATGAAATGACTGAGCAATAAGTGTTTGAAATTGGACAATTTTTACGATGTACTCGATTTTCGATTTTCAATTTGTACCTCAATATGTTCCCAAAAGACGTAATCCTACTTCAAAATCCTCAGCTTTCCAGAAAAATATAAAAATATATACGCCCTCTTTCTTTAACGGAGAAAACTATGAAAAAATAACTCAATCAAAAATTACAAAAAAAAAGTCACAGGAGGGTTGTGTCCAAGACACAACCGCATAGTTGACGTAGGATTCCGTTAGGCTGATTTTGGATATGTTTGAAGAATTACATTGTTAAACACTTCGAAAATGATTTGGGTCCGTTTTGACTGGTTGTTAGGTATTGTTTTTTCACTCCACCAGTGTCCATAACCGAGTGATAATGATAGAAGAATGGTGATTAGTCATTAGATGGTGCGTATCACGTACCAAAGCCGCCCTCTGTGGTCCTGGACGAGATGGCTCTTGTGTATGGATGAAATAAAGAAAAAAGCTGATCAATGTAATATAACATAATTATCATCAACGAACACAAGTTTTCTCACCAGAAAAATGTGTTACTTTAGTATAGAGAAAATATATTTGAAATGGAAAACGTAATTTCATCTATAATTTTTTTATTTTCTGAGTGTTTATTCAACCCATTTCCTTTTCACTTTAAACCCAACGGAAAACGATGCTACATACCTCAAGGTAAAGGCTAATCGCCTTGAGGTTCAATTGGGGCTAACAGCACCCAATACAATATGTAGAGCATATGCGAAATCACTTTTTCGAATATTCCTTCATTTTTCCAATTTTGCTCGTCGTATGAACTTTTCTTGGGGGAAAAAAATTGTTTCACATTTCAAGTCATTTTAACACAATAGCTACCATATACAATTTTACGCTTAAAGTTGTGCTAAAAGTTTTAGAATACATGATCGGTCATTGATATGAAACTTCACGAAGCAACCAACAAAAAAGTTTCAAATTTAAATTTTATTTATATTCTATCAAGCATAAGTTCTTTTCAGTTCATTGAAACATCATTCTTCAATCAACCCATCGATAGATTCTTATTGGATCGAAAATAACAAAAAAAACACTCGTTCATCACTCCCAACTTATTCGCCAGCACGTATGCAATCAGAAATGGCCACGCTAGTTACAATGAGCACTATCCATTTGTGCGCGTAATTAGTTAAACTATCGACTACGAGGGTATTTACATGCTGATTTCTCCCAGACACCTTGGATTTGAAATCTCTGTTAGGGAATACATGTCGGTGGGAAAAAAAAGCTCCCCCTACTTTCATGTGTTTGCAATGTCGATTTCTCCCAGGCAGCTTGGTTTTGATGTCTCTGTTAGGGAACCGCCACATGTGTCGTCAATTTCGACCAATCAGAAGTGGGTATTTCCATTAGGATAGGGGTTGAGATTTTACAACTGTTTGATAGTTAGTATAGTATTATTTTATTCAATGTAAAAAATTGTTATGGAGTGCCGAAATTGATTGACTCAAAAATTTCATCAATCCATCATGCAATGACTGAGCAATAAGCATTTGAAATTGGACAATTTTCACGGTGCGCTCGATTTTCAATTTTCAATTTGTACCCCAATATGTTCCCGAAAGACGTAATCCTACGTCAAAAGACGGATGGATAATGTCGGGGACATAACCGGAGTGACGTAGGACTATACAAAGGGGACAGCTTTTGTTAAATATATATTTTAAATATATTGTTTTATTTTCTTCTCCTACGTGAATACCTACCTATCTACCTGAAAAATGGATTAGTTTACTGTTTACTCTTTATGAATATGTTGATGGTTCTGAAATGAACCTTTGGTGTTGTGTTTTTGTTATCACTCGATATTCCCATCTTATTCGGTTAAACCTTCCTGTTTAGCTATTGCGTTTGCACTCGCCACAGCTTTCACAGTTGGAAAATTTCTTCCCATCCAGCTTGTGACATGTTGTTCAGTAAATTACATTTAATGCGACGTGCCGGAGAAACACTTTGCCACTCACTGAAACTAATTGTTGCCTTGATGAGCGCCGAACCAAAGCTGCTCTGTTCTTGATGCGGGTTTTCTTATTGTCGTGAGCAGCTTTGCAAGCCAACTCGAGCACTCCGACGGCCGAAACTCTATAATCGCTGTTAGGTATACTGGTGCTCCGGCACCAATCCGTTCGGCCTAGTTACCCTTGCGGGGCAGTCAGTGAATGCGACCAACAGGGAACTGGAGACCTGCACGGTTCGAGTGAGACTTTGCCTTTCCCTTAACTTGTCCTCCTTTGTTACGTCCACGATGCCGATTCCGTACAACCACACGGGTTTACGATTTGAAAGAAAATAAGATATTTTTTTGGGGTCCACGTGTTTTATACTCTAGCGGTACACACTCACAGGATAGAGACAAATCGGCAGACTCAGCCAGAGGGGCGAGTCCAACGAGACGAACGAATGAGCGTTAAAAGGGAGCGATGGCAATAAAATACATTCATTACGATTTGTTCGCTCGTTGAATTCACATGCAGGCTAAAAAGGGTCCTTTTCAGGATCACAAAATTATCTTCAATCTAAAGAGTTTATTGTTTTGTTATCACTCGATATCCCCATCTTATTCGGCTAAACCTTTCTGTTTAGCGATTGCATTTGCCACTCGCCACAGCTTTCACAGTTGGAAAATTTCTTCCCATCCAGCTTGTGACATATTTTACAGTAAATTACATTCAATGGCACGTCGCATTACCACCACTCAGTATCGGATTGGAGGTAATTTTAACCTGTAATTGAACATTTGCGATGACAGTGGTACAGTGTCGACTTTCAATGTGGGGTCATAATTTGGACCCCGAACTCTATGTTTACAAAAATGTCCAACTAAATATGTCGCATTGCAGGTCCGTCCAATTAGCTGAATGTCGAGATAAGTTTAAATTACTGTACTTTCAATCTAGAAGCAATTTAAGAATTGGTGAAAATCAATAAGCTCAGAACAACTGCCAAATTCACATACTCATCATATCCTGGCAAACAAATTATGAAAAAATCAATTTGTGTTTTATTATTATTTTGGATATTGTTTTAGAAAGCATTGAACTGTATTTCCAAACTCTTTTTTGGAAGGTTTAATGGCCCTGAAAAGCGCCTTGTTTTATGGAATGGTTCCAATTTAAAAAACTTAGTACTCGTGGTTTTGAAAAAAACCATTTCGAACGCCCTCGATGCCACCTTGTTCTGGATTTGCCACCAAAGCAGTTTGTATAAAGAACAAACTTTTTTCTTCTGCTGCCTGATGCCGTTTTGCGATTGCGTTTGCCACTCGCCACTCGCTGCAACTGTCTGTTGTCTTGATGTCCACCGAACCGAATGTGTTCTGTTCCGAATGCGGGTTTTCTTATCGTCGCGAGCAGCTTTACCAGCTAACTCGATCACTTCGGCGGCCGAAACTATATAACGCCGGGTAGGCGGACTGGTGCACTGGTACTAACGCGCTCGGTCTAGCTACCCTTGCGGGGAACTCCAGATCAACACGGTTCGAGTGGGATTTTGCCTTTCCCTTCACTTTTCCTCCTTTACCATGTCCAGACATGGCTGCTTGTGTTGGTTTGTTGATGTGTTGTGATGCGAACCGATGTGGTGTACGGTTTGAGTGAGAATGATCGATACGGAAGGAAGGTCTTGTATTATAGAGACTTTAAACTTTTGCAGTTCATTCGTCTCTAACCTTGAGAAAGGCCCTTTGAAAACTCTACTCTACTCTATTACTCTACTCCAGCGCTACCACCTCCGCCCTCTTGCCTTGAGAAAGGCACTCGATCCCTCGCCGTCCAGCTCGTCCAGCAACGATGTTGTCTAGTCGGTGTCCACACAAAGAATGATCGTTACGGCAGCGGAGCGGGGATTTTTAAGCCGACTGGCTGGCTCGAGAATTACGCATGTGTGAGACTGCGACCAATGTTTCGTTCATTTTTTTCTTTTTCCTTTCCAATCGTGCTTCATTGTATTTCGCTGCTGCTGCGGTTGCCCGTTTTGGTCGGTACGATTTGAGGAGCACAAAATGGACCAATCAAAAATGGGCACATAGTGCATTTTGACAATGCTTGATATTTCACAATTATTCAATTATTTATCTTAAGAAAAATGAAATGTTATTCGTTATGATAGATGCGTAGATATATTTCCTATCAATTGATGCAAAAACCTTTGCGATCTATTGAGAAATGCTCGAGTTATAAGCGTTCCAAATCTTGCATTTTTTCCTGCTTGTTCAGTGCCTAGATTTCCATTTCACCCCCTATATCTTCCGGTTTGACGTAGTCCTACGTCAAAAAATCAAAAATTTTCCCAAAAGTAATATTTAAAAAAAAACCTCATAAGCTTCAGTTTGATATGTCGATCATCTGAATCGGTCCGGTAGTTCAGAAGTTATGAATTTCTGTAATGGAAAAAGGTGAAAAAAAAATTTTTCGAACCATCGGTTAACTTTGGAAAATCTATCTTCAAAACGAAAAAAATAACATCCTTGACATCGGGATAATTTACGTTAAAAATCCTCAGTTTTCAAGGAAAAATATAAAAAATATAGTGCACTCTAGTTCAAATTCATGAAAACACATAAAAACGACTTCAATTACGAGAAAAAAATCCATTTTTTTTGCTTTCTCAATTTTTTTTTTCATAAAAGGCTTGCTCATTGGCTTCAATTGCAAATTGGCAAAAGTGGAAATAATTGACATGGTCACCCTAACGAAAAAATAAAAAATATGAGAGGTTGTGTTCAAGGCACGACCGCATTGTTGGCTTAGAACTACGCTGTAGTTCAATTCAAGTCGCTTGTTTATAACTGCGGATATTATTTTATAATGCTACGAAAATTTTGAAATAACCATTCTACCAGTTGGGTCGCCCTGAAATGTTTTTTTTTAACTGTAGAATCATTTTACAATAGTTGTTTGATGATTCATTCTTGTGCTCGCAGAACAATACATGCTCGAGATAAGAGCAGCTGTTATCCTTAGTGGAGAAAGTTTTGTTACTGGCAGGCGAAACCAAATCACATACAAAATTTCTGATCGACATTTACTTTCTTGGTGACTAAATAAACGAAATAGACTCTATCTGTTAATCTCAACAATCTCTAAAAATGTATCACTGCTTCATTATAATCAAGATAAGCGCAAATGCAATCCTAGTTGAAAGCAGTTTTGCGACTGGCACGCGAGCTCAAATAAATTAATAACTTAATATAACTTTTAGAATAACTTGGTGTTCCCCAAATATTTTTTTGCTGCACAACGTTAACACCTGCTTCACCATAGCGTCAGTTCAATGCATTGATGACAGAAAACAAACAATGTTAACTGTTTGGAAAAAGGCTGAATATTTGCCTCAGCAGAGATTCATTACCAATACCCAACAGAAGCCCTTTCTGTTAATATTGCCAGTCTTATTAGCTTAGCTGTCATTCTTTGTGGAGAGAGTTTTCCTACCGTCAAGCGAAACCAAATCACTGACAAAATTCCAGAACATTCATTTTCCTGGTGGCCTACGATAGCCTAGCTTGATGATTCCCCACACAATTGTCTTTAAACTTATTCAGTTCATTCGTCTCTAACCTTCAAAAAGGCCCTTGGAAAACTTTACTTTATCTATAATATTACTTCTCCATTCCCATTGCCTTGAGAAAGGCTTTATATCCCTCGCCGTCCGGCTTGCCCAGCAACGATGTTGTTCAGTCGATTTCCTCACGAAGAATGAAAGTTTGCCTTTTTTCTTTCTTTCTTTGTTTTTAAGAGGCTTTAAATTTTGCAGTTCATTCGCCTCTAAAGTTTGCCTCAGCGAGATCCACTGTTTATACTCTAGGCAAATATTCCCCTTCGTTCTTATTTTTTTCCTTTGTTCACGGAGACTTTACATCTTATGATTTCCCCTTTACTGCTCGTTGATAAGTTGCTCGTTATTGACGGCCTGAGTAGAAAAGCAACAGAACAAATGTATGAGAAAATAGAAACGCTTATAGTTTCGCACCAGGGGATTGTAATGTATAGCATATCAAGTAATTCTTGAGGAATTTCCGATTCGTTTGGTTTGTCAATCGCCAAAATCCGTTCGCGGCAGAAAAAGTTATTAACGTTAACTTTATTTCATAAAAACGTGACCTGTTTTCTGATTTGGCACCCTTAATGAAAGACGTAGTTCTACGTCGAAACCAAACTAATAACAGAGAGTCTGCTAACGGTCTTTTTATAGAACGAAATTGGCGTATTATTCACGTACAAAAGAAACGCGTTTTGCTTGATGTATCCTCAGACTTCTACTGATTCTTTCACTCGAAAGCTTCAATTCTTTATGTTAATATCAAATGTTGATTCTTATTTCGAGAAGCCGTTCGAGATAATTGGGTAAACACAATTTGTGACAGTCGTTACATTCCATCCGTTTTTTAAATAGGACTGTTTAATGTGATTTTCGTGTGCATCCGTTTATCCCCTCCTTCTTGTTGTAGAAAGTTGTAGAAGCAAGAAGCGGAACCGAAAATGGCTTTTCAAAGCCACTTCCACTCAGGCACACCGATTGATGCTGCATGTCGGTGGGGTTTGTGAAGACCACTCACTTCCACATCAGCTTCGCTTCGTGATCCATCATCGCTGTCAACAATAAACCATTCATGGGAATACCACGGAGGGTTTCCATCAGCATCGGATATTCGTTCACTTGAACTTGTACCACTTCTCACATCGGAGATTGACTCGATGGTGTGTACACAGGGGAACATCGAATCGATGCTGTTTATTTATAGATGGCGTAACGTGCGCAAAAAGCAAGTAAAAATGAGTTTGTATTATGCATTGCGGATTACCACATAGTGCTACGTATTGTAATTAAAAGTTCACTGATTGCCAGGCGAAATCCTTCGCAGTCAAAATGGCGTGAGTGCACAGAGAACGCTTCCACCGTTCTCTCTGAGGTCGGACAAACCATTCAAATGAATTTCATATGGACACGATTAAGTTCTCCGCAAATACGGTGAAGCTGGTCATCTCTTGCCTTACTGTGTGTGCAATAAGGCTTCGTTTATCGCTGGCCAGCTAAACTCGTTTGTTCTTCTGGTGGTGGGGATTTGCTCTCCAGCTTTTAATACTTATTTATGAAGAAGCCGCCTTTACACCACTACTCGGTTCCTGCCGGCCAACAGCTCTTAAGGATTACCATCGCCACCGCCACAGTTCCGTTTTCCTTCCGCCCCGACACGTGCTAAACCGCTCCGGAAAAGCCCCCTCACTCCTTTTGGCACGGAACGGACCCAGTTTGCTCGTCACTTCGCTACATCCTGGTGAGATCTTTCTCTCCCTGTCTCTCTCTCTCTATCTCGCTCAGTCCTTTGATGATGTGTTAGTACACACTGCAAGGGATTAGACTATATTGCTGAGTGGGCAGTCCCTATGCCGTGTGTGTTTACAGAAATTACTTTTCTCGGTGAAAAGTTTACGTACAATGTTGCAGCTCGCAATTTAGGCAGAAGACTAGACCCTGACTGCTCGAAAGATTCGCTTTGATGTGGGGTAGGAATGTGGACTTTATCTTGCCGGATGGATATTGGTTTCGCTGCAGCGAGCGGTGTCACCGTTTTGTTATTGTTCCCTAAGCCGAATGAATATCCTCTTTAGCAGCTTTCTTTGTTCAGGTGGGATAGTCTTGAAAATTCAATTAAGAAAATAATACAAGTTTCGTCATGCATCGAAAATCGGACACTTAAGCGTTTACGATGATAATTTCAACTAAAAATATTGACATATCATAGCATGAAAAATTACCGTTCCTATAGAATAAGAAGGCTTTCATGTAAGTTATAAATCACAGAATTCCCCAAAATCATGTTATAGTTGTTCAAAATTTGTAAGTTTCTTCATTGTACACTTTCTTATTTTCATGATTCGAATTCCGGACAATCTCATGCAACACCTTTAATAAGAAATTTAATTGTTTCCTCTGATGATCCGAACGGATTAAAAATCATCTTCTGAATGTGCTTTTATTCCGGACGTGGATTTGTGAAACACACAAATATTTGTTTTGATTTTTACCAATTTTTTGTCAACAACTAGGTACAATGCTTGATACTACACTAAATTGATACAATAGTAACTATCAGTCACAATCATTCAACATGCAAAAAATTATAGGAGGTTGTGTCCAAGATACGACCGCATTGTTGACGTAGAACTACACTGTTATTTTATATAAGTCGCCATACATTGGTGGCATGAAACTACTAGGAATATAAACACTTCTCATCATTTTGCGCTATTCTCAAAAGAAACGCTTATGTTAATATTACTGGCCTCGAAAAAAGTTGCATTACTTTCTCATGCTCGAGGGAAGCGCAGCTGCCACTCTTAGTGGAGGAGGTTTTGCTACTGGCAAGCGAAACCACATACAAAATTCCAGAACGACATTTACTTTCTTGGTGACTAAACAAGCGAAATAAACTCTTTTTTGTTAATAACAACCTCGAAAACAGTAGCAATGCTCCATTGTGACCAATATTAGCGCAAATGCAATCCTAGTTGAAGGCAGTTTTGCGATTGGCACGCGAACTCAAATAGTTATAACATTCAAGATACTTGGTACTCCCCAAATATTTTTTGGCGCTCAACCTTACCGCCTGCTTCGCCATAACGTCAGTTTAATGCATTGATGCATTGTAAAATGCACCTACGAAGCCCTTATGATGACGGAAAACAAACAATGTTAACTGTTTGGAAAAAGACTGAATTATGCCACACAGCTTGTTCTCTGCTGTAACACCTATCGATGCGAATTCACTGGTGAGTTTGTCAAGAGCGACCGCTTTTACCACCAGCGGGGGGAGCTTGATTTTAGTTGCTGCCTGGGTAACAGCGTTTACATTTTCGACCGACGCGCCGAAATCGCCTACTTCGCTGTTGTTCGATGCGGTGTCACACTCGCGAAGGCTCGGTTCAGTGCGAGCGCTTCTCACTGTACCAACATCGCGTGCATCATTAGATAACGCTTGCCTCGAATTTTTATTGCTCCTGGCAATGCGTTCGTTTTTTGCAGGGCTCGAACCTGCCTTTCTCTTCTTTTAGCTCATCACACACTACGTGAAGCGTCCAATTTATCACGCGGATAGAAAAACACACGATACGAATAACGCGAAAAACGAACAGAGAACCAAACGACGATATCCAAGTTGGATTACCACTGGTGGGGTCCAATCTTAGATCGAAGCGCAGCGAAAGCAAAGTGAACTGGATTGCTCAGCAGTCCGATACCGAATGAAAGTTTGCCTCAACGAGATCCACTGTTTATACTCTAGGCAAATATTCCCCTTCATTCTTCTACTTTTCCTTTGTTCACGGAGACTTTAAATCCTACGATTTCCCCTTCGTTGGTCGTCGATAAGTTGCTCGTTATTGACAGCTCTGTTCGGGAAAGCACACAAATGGACAGAACAAATGTATGGGAAAATGGAAACGCTTAAAGTTTTCAAGAATTTTAACCATCTACAAACCAGGGGAATCTAATGTATAGCATACAAAACAAATCTTACGGAATTTCCGATTCGTTTAGTATGTAAATCGCCAAGATCAGTTCGCGACAAAAACAGTTATTAACGTTAACTTTATTTCATAGAAACGTGACCTGTTTTCTGATTTGGCACCCTTAATGAAAGACGTAGTTCTACGTCAAAAATGTTGTGGTTTTGATATGATGTTGAATGTAATGAAATTGCCCGGATTGAAAAGCGTCCGCATTCCAAAGCATTACTGTATATAACGGGAATCTGTGTTTTAGAGTAAATGCTATAACACGATTTTGTGAAATTCTATGATTCGTGAAATTTACATGAAAGCCTTCTTATTCTATAGGAACGGTAATTTTTCATGCTATGATATGTCTTTTTTGACGTAGAACTACGTCTTTCAGGAAGGGTGCCAAATCAGAAAACAGGTCACGTTTTTATGAAATAAAGTTAACGTTAATAACTATTTTCACTGTGAACAAATTCTCATTATTTGCATACCAATCGAATTGGAAATTCCCTAAGATTTGTTTGATACGCTATATATTACAATTCGCTAATCTCAAAACGGTTTAAATTCATGAAAACTGGAAGAACTTCTTACTGCCAAGTTTTGATTGGCCCGATTCATGGTTTCCCCAACACAGACTTCAAAATCGATGTACCTGTGGAAATCCGCTTTGCAAATATACATGCAAGTCGGGGGTATTTTTGTTCCCACCGAGCTGTGTTTCCCTAACACGGACTTCAAAATCAATGTGCCTGGGGGATTGCGCTTTGCGAATACATGCAAGTTGCGGGTATTTTTTGGTGTTGAGTACTTTTGTACTTGCTTATCGTTGTGCAGACCGGAATATGTTTCCCTAAAACGCACTTTTAAACTGAGAAGCCTGGGAGAATCGTCATTTCAGATACTAGAGGTGAATGAACTTTCGCGGTTCGAGAACTACGTGAAGATGAGATGTGCAACAATTTCAGAGGAAAATGTAAAATACAATTATCGTTTGATTCCATTCACATATTTTGGTAGTCCTAGGCATCATATCAAACGTAAAATGACGTTCATCAAATTTATTTGTAACGAAGAACATTATATATTACAAAAATTTCGATGCATTCTAAAATAATATTGGAAGTGGTAAACAAGTGGATTGCATAATGTAATTGCGTAGTTCTACGTCGAAAATATGCGGTCGTGTCCTAGATACAACCCTTTACAATTTTTTGAATGTTTATAATTCGAACATTTCTTAACAGATCGGAAATATGTTTGTATTAATTGATAGGAAATATTTCTACGCGTCTATCACAATTACTAAAGTGTTATTTTTCATGAGATGAACAATTGAATAACTGCGAACAATTGAGCGTTATCTATACGCCGTAACTGCCAAGTTTTGATTGGCTCGATTTGCGGTTTCTCCAACACAGACTTCAAAATCGATGTACCTGTAAAAATCCGCTCCTTAAAATATACATGCAAGTCGGAGGTATTTTGTTCCCACCGAGCTGTGTTTCCCTAACACGGACTTCAAAATTAATGTGCCTGGAAGAATCCGTTTTGCAAATACATGTAAATCGGGGGTATTTTTTGGTGTTGAGTACTTTCGTACTCGCTTGTTGTGCAGACCGGAATACGTTTCTCTAGAACGTACTTTTAAACTGAGAAACCTGGGAAAATCGTCATTTCAGATACTAGAGGTGAATGAACGTTCGCGGTTCAAGAACTATGTAAACATGAGATGTGCAATAATTTCATAAATAAATGTAAAATACAATGATTGTTTGACAGTTCCTCCGTTCACATATTTTGGCATCATATTTTCACATATTTTGGCATCATATATATTGCTTGGCATCATATTAAACGTAAAAGGACGTTCATCAAATTTATTTGTAACGAAGAACATAATCTACTACAAAAATTTCGATGCATTCTAAAATAATATTGGAAGTGGTAAACAAGTGGATTGCATAATATAATTGCGTAGCTCTACGTCGAAAATATGTGGTCGTGTCCTAGATACAACCCCTTACATTTTTTTTCGTAGTGGAAGTTATCATCGTAGAGAGGGGGAGGAGTGTCCATTCACCATAGAAACGTTTCGTGCCCCCTAAATTTGCTAAATTTGGCTCCATTTGCTTGATTAGTTTTCGAGTTATGCAGAAATTTGTTTTTCATTTGTATGACAGCCCACCCTAAGAGAGGGGGAGGAGTGTCAAACCACCATAGAAACATTTTTTGCACCCTAAAACCTCCACATGCCGAATTTGGTTTCGTTTGCTTGAATAATTCTCCAGTAATGTAGAAATTTGTGTTTGCCGTTTCTATTTGTGTTATTTTTTATTATGTTAGGTAAAATTGCTCTATTTCTTTTCACTGTTCCAGTGGCATAAATATTTTTTTCATACAAGTACTGCATTAGAGAAAAGTCGCAAAAAAAGTTATCGAATGTAACATGACTCATGAAATCTTCTTGCGATAATTTACTTGACAATTTCTCAACGTCATTAGCCCCTAGACCCTCTTCTGTTCCTTGCCCTGTTTTGCCTGTATAAATTTCATAGTTATATAAGTACCCTGTGCTACTATCACAACAGCACCAAACTTTATAGCTTCTTTTTATGGGCTTTAGCGGCATGTACTGCTTCAAACTGGACCTTCCTTTGAATAGTATCATGCTCTCATCGATATTTTGGGAAGAGGAATTAGAGGCAATGTTTTGAAATGATTGACTAAGTAGGGATATAAGATGACGAATTTTCTATAATTTATCAAAATTCACATCTTCTCTACTTGGTTGTTGACTATTATCGTTCAAATGCAAAGTCTCTAAAGTTTTTGAAGCGTTTTACTGGCATAGCTTCAGCTATTTCATCCACACGAAATCCAGGCGATGACCAATATAAATCGATATGTGGAAGAATATGACAACCCATTATAATGAGAATCCCCAAAAAAGCACTAAATTCGTGTTTGTCAACAGCTGCTCCGCATACAAGTTTGTCTGAGTAACAATCAAATCGAAGACTTCATCACTGAAAAACTGTTTGAAATGCGCTGCTGGACGTGCTCTTCTATTCAATAAATACCGAGGTTTTATTGTCACTTTATCAACTTCATCGGGATCTGGCCTGGATGTCCACAAATCCTTCCCTATGACTCATCTTCACATTCAGATTCATCAGTCAATTCTTGTTCTAAGGGTGATGATGATTGTACTATCAAAGGCTCTTCTGGCTGCGAGTTATCTATTTGTGAACCTAGTGCTATTGTAGATGTACCTGACTCTGAGCTATTATAAGGGGTAGAATACAAATGAACGGGTGAATTTTGTAAAAGGTTACTTGAATCATCATCTGATTCAAGTAACCGTTGTTTTAAATTCATGTTGAACTCCATCCATCATCGGGAATGCCGAAAATCTGCTCCGATGTTTTTTAAATATCTTTTTCATTCATATAGCGCGGCACACAAAAAAAAGAAGGAACAATTCAAAAAGTGTACATAACACGCCACAGGTAGCGGGAATATTTTTCCCACCAAGTAAAAAGTCCTCTCACATCTAAATACGATAGTAACTTCTAAGGTATAGCAAACAACTTGAAGAATAAACAAACATACATACATACATAATAAAAAAAACAGATTCTTACCTCTTTTCAAATAAAAAATATGAAGACTCACGGAGTAACAAATTTTCTTTCAAATTTGGCGCAATTTTTTGACAGATAGTGGCGCCGAGAAAAAATATGTCACACAAACGTAATTTTTTTCTTCTTAATAATAATGAGGCATACCTCCTTAGTTGCCAGTGCAACAAATTAGGACTTCTTCGATAACTCACATAGAAAGATAAGCAACATTTTTGTTGGTGGTAAATATATCGCATCTGCCTTAAAAAGGGTTAAACTGTTTCTTTGTGATTAAACATAATAATCATACAGATGGTGTACTAAAAGCTAGAAAATAATTAGGCAAGTAGCAGGTAGCAGTTATCATACTCCTTCCTTCATTAATCAAGGACTTTGATGAAATGAAATCGTGGGGCATATAATGAAACCATTAAATGCGGATAATGGAAATCCAACGTGCCCCACGATTTTATTTTAGTCACATCAATGTCCTTGATCAATGAAGGAAGGAGTATGGTAACTGCTACCTGCTACTTGCCTAATTATTTTCTAGCTTTTAGTACATTATCTGTATGATTATTATGTTTAATCACGAAGAAACCGTTTAACATTAATAGTTTTTTTTTTACTTTTTTTATCGTAACTCACCCGGATCGCGTTGGAAATCGCCCTTGTTAACCCGCACGAAAAATCACAAAAAAGGTCAGCTTGTAGAATTGTTCTTATTTTAGTAAAAACAATGTGAAACTCTTTTTGTTGAGCATTTGATCGAGTGATTTGAAAAACTGTATGTTGAACTGCGAAAATGTTTTAAGTTAACGAAATAAAACAAGAAATTCCAAAGACACAATCCAACGGCCCTTTTTATAGGGTCATATGTGTGTAATTTTTATGGGGTCATCTATGGGTCTGATGTAATAAAGAAACGCATTGAATGAAATGATTTCGAAGTTACACGCAAACAATACAATCTAATTTATGACACCTTCCTTCTATATTTTTTATTCCATATCTTGGTAACTAACATAACGTCGAAATTTGCATTTGCATGTGATTATTTACAGCGACCGCAACTGGTGAATCTATAATATTCCCTTTTTCTTTTTTTTACATTTTAACATCACTTAGCACCGGACAGTAATATTCCGCTATGGCACCGCGAAGGAACGAACCGACCCGACAACACGAAACGGGAGGACATCATTATTCGACAATAAAACCAGCAAATAACAATAAACTTTTATTTCTAAATTAAATAAACATATTTATGACGTTCGTTACCCCAACCTCGGTCAATTTTCGACCGCGTGGTTTTTTTTCTTCTTTCGTCCTTTTATTGGCCCCCAACGATGGTGGCTTTTTCGCGGGTGAAGGACCAATACAAAAGCTTTCCAAGTAACGTGAGAGGGGGTGGGGCGATCGAGCAACTTGTGCTTGTTAAGTGCGTACAAAAGGTTCCTTTTTTATGGCGGTCGCATGCAAGGAGCGGTTCGATGTTTTCGTTAGCCACATGCAAACCAATGTCTATGGGAATGAGATCGCTTCACGAGGAGAACTTCTCTCCCCGTTGGACAGTGCTTCGCTTACTTTAGTAGTCAAAATGTTGCAAAGGTAGCTTTTATGAAAATTGCAAAACGGATCCATTATTTCGCGTATCACATATCCCATATTGAAATTACCCGCTTCTTTGTGCGCTCGCTTATGAACCCCTGGCAGGCTGGCAGGACTGTTCCCGGAAAATGGCCACAATTCAATGCAAACAACTCGTCGGCAGTCTGCTTTCAAAGGGATATTGTTACCGCGTCATGCAGTTGGTGGTAGTCCCGAGGGCAAAGGGCAGCGAATCGCAATGTGCAGATCCTGGAGAGGGGGGGAGGGCGGTGGGAGACCGATTCCGAATGGAATCGAAAAGCATGCTTCGTAGACAATAGCAAATCAATGCGTGTTCCGTGGCATTCTCTTGTCGAGGACGAGTGCTATGCCCCGTGGCTTCGAATGGAACGACGAGTGTGGAACGAGAGCAGGACCTAGCAGGACCTAGGATATGTTTACGAGCTACACGTATCGTCGCTGCGATTTATCCGAAACAACATCGCCGCCAGCGCCGGACGAACGGAAGGGAATCCAATCACGCCGGAGAAGATAGCAATAAATCAGAAAAACCTCTAAAATGGAAATATTCATAAATAGTGCGGCGATGCGATGTTGGGGCAGCAGGAGTTTCCCTCCCAGGATGGGACCGTTGATATGACAGTGATGACGGAAGAATGGAGATGCCACTCGGTAACGACATTTGGCCGCCGGAGATTTGACTCACATTGGCTAGGCTGTTATGTGCAGGAGGAGTAAACTCAGCACATTTTGCGATTGGGGCGGCATCGGTGAGGTCGATGACGACATGATTGCACACATTACGAGCGTATGAAATATTGGATTCAAACTTGGACTTCGCTCGTTAGAGCCGAAATGTATATAGGAAAATATTTGCCTTCGATCTAGCGTTTCCGATGGGATCCTTAGGTCCATGGTCCGTGGTAAGAAGGAATGGGAAAAGTTGACCTGAATAAATGATGTGCTCGGAGCTTCCGCGGCAACAATCATGAATTGAGGGACACATCGAAGACCGAGATGCTATCTCGCCGGATTTTACATTATTTCGAGCTGAATAATGAAGAAACCGTGAGGCGGAGGGAACAGCAGAACTCCACGCGGTTGTTGGGATAAACCAATTAACGAGCTTGGATAGGTTCGTAGTTTATACCTACTGTGGGGAACCCTTTCTTGTTCGAGCTTTATCTACTGGCGATAGGACGGGAAAAGGATCCGTATAATTATCAGCCCCGAGAGGGAATGACAACTTCGAATGGGCGGCGCGAATCAGGAGTCCCCACTACTGATTCAACCAACCAGGCGAAGTTGGTGACCCAATTTTAGAATCAAGTCATAATAGATTATCTGGAGGGGAACGGCGCGCTGTCTTTGGTTGGAATAGATAACGGAACCGATTGCCAAAATTCGAGTATTTTGTTGTTTAGGTGATTAAAACTGGTATTAGGATTAATGCTGCTCATAACTTCGAAACCCTTGCTCGTTGTAATGCTATGGGAATTCTAATCTACTTAAACAATGGTAATTGAGCACGTAAGGCTATAACTGTTTGTCAATTAGCTGGATAATTTGGGAGTCGACTCAAACTATTTGTACCTTCACTTTGAGATTTTACGATCAGATTCGTTTCTTATTTTTGGGGTCCTTTTAATATTTGCGTTTTTGCCGTGTTAACGTGTGTGTGTCAATGTTAACTGCTTGGAAAAAGGCTGAATATTTGCCTCAGCAGAGATTCATTACCAATACCCTAGCGTAAATATTTCCCTCCCGCTATCTCCCCTCTTTGTTTATATTTATCATTACGACTGCATAATTTGCAACATCAAACAATCATCAATCATAGCCAAAGTCTTAGAATATCAACAAATAATCACGAGTAATATGATTTTATTTCAGTGTGAATGATTTTTCTTCAGCTTGAAACACACTGCCCATATATATGATAGGATGGCAAGAACAAACAAGTTCATTTTGTTCATATCGCTGATGCATGAACAAATTTGCTATAATGAATGAATGCGACATTGAGTGGGATTCATAACTTTACTGTTTTATAGTTTGAATATCAAAAGCAAAAAATTATAGGAGGTTATGTTCAAGACACAACCGCATTGTTGCCGTAGTACTACGCTGTGGTTTAATTCAAGTCCTTTGCTCATAACTGCGGATATTATTTTATAATGCTACGAAAATTTTAAAATAATCATTCTATCGGTTTGGTCGTCCTGGAATGTTTTTGACGTAGAACTACTTCTTTCATTAAGGGTGCCAAATCAGAAAACAGGTCACGTTTTTATGAAATAAAGTTAACGTTAATAACTATTTTTGCCGCGAACGGATTTTAGCGATTTACATACTAAACGAATCGGAAATTCCCTAGGATTTGTTTAATAAAGGGTGCGTCACATCAAATTGCATCACGGAAAAAACGCTGTAGAAATTCGCCCAGTAGACCGATCCTTTTAAAAATTTTAGACAGTAAAATAAAAACTATTGAACAAATTTTGGCATTTTCTTTTTATTCATACTTCGAGCCCAAGCCCGTATGCTCGCATCTTCCTCTTTACCCCGTCCATAAGGTTCTGTGCAACGTCAGGTTGTAGTTTTTTTTGAACAGAAATCCATTTTCTCTTGAAGTTCGCCTCCGATTTGACAACTTTTGGGTTCTTCCGGAGGGCCTGCTTCATAATCGCCCAATATTTCTCTATTGGGCGAAGCTCCAGCGCGTTGGGCGGTTTCATTTCCTTTGGCACGAAGGTGACCCCGTTGGCTTCGTACCTTTGAATAGTGGCACGAAGCGAGATCCGGCCAGAAGATGGTCGGGCCCTCGTGCTGCTTCAACAGTGGTAGTAAGCGCTTCTGTAGGCACTCCTTAAGGTAAACCTGCCCGTTTACCGTGCCGGTCATCACGAAGGGGGCGCTCCGCTTTCCGCAAGAGTAGATCGCTTGCCACACCATGTACTTTTTGGCAAACTTGGATAGTTTCCGCTTGCGAATCTCCTCCGGAACGCTGAATTTGTCCTCTGCGGAGAATAACAACAGGCCCGGCAGCTGTCGAAAGTCCGCTTTGACGTAGGTTTCGTCGTCCATTACCAGGCAATGCGGCTTCGTCAGCATTTCGGTGTACAGCTTCCGGGCTCGCGTCTTCCCCACCATGTTTTACCTTTCGTCGCGGTTAGGAGCCTTCTGAACCTTGTATGTACGCAGGCCCTCCCGCTGCTTGGTCCGCTGGACGAATGAACTTGACAAATTCAGCTTATTGGCGACATCCCGGACCGAACTTCTCGGATCACGTCTAAACTGCTTAACTACGCGCTTGTGATCTTTTTCACTGACGGATCATCCATTTTTGCCGTTCTTCACCTTCCGGTCGATGGTTAGGTTCTCGAAGTATCGTTTTAGTACTCTGCTGACCGTGGATTGGACGATTCCCAGCATCTTACCGATGTCCCGATGTGACAACTCCGGATTCTCGAAATGAGTGTGCAGGATTAATTCACGACGCTCTTTTTCGTTCGACGACATTTTTCCAAATTTACGAAAAATTGACAGTGAAGCATGGCAACGTGATCTATACACTCTTATCTGATCATAAGCGAAAGCTGAAGATATAATTCCTAAAAATTAAATTTCTACAGCGTTTTTTCCGTGATGCAATTTGATGTGGCATACCGTTTACTACACATTTACCATATGTGAATGCTACGGTACATTTGGCTAAGCAACATCAATTTCTTATCGTCGACGTCAAGTTTCATCAGGACAGAACCCGAACAGAAGCACAGTTTACTGGACCAAACAACTCTGCGCTAGTCGAAAACATACACACATACAACACAAGCATCTCAAGTATCCGAGAGCAGCTTCCGGAGAGAAAGTCAAACACTTCCCTCCATCCCTCCCCACGCCAGGCGCACTAATCGAGTCCATTTTACGACCATGTTTACATAGATCGATCAATTCCGGTACTTAATACCCAAGGTCACAAGTGGCTCTATCTTAAGAAATCCCCTTGAGCTCGTATTTCATTTCCCCCACCCCAGACCCGAGGATCCATCCCGCGGGTAATACCCGCCTTCTTTATGTTCATTTGTGTTTACACTTATTCGCTTCGCGTCGAACCTCGGCAACGAATTTCCGATAGTGGTCCTCGGCGCGTGGTGAGATGTGAGATGGGACGTGATGCTGGCACGACTGTCACCAAAGTATGTGGAAAAGAACACGTGGCGCGCCCATCGCGAAGCCGAGGAACGCCCTCGAACGCTCCAAAATATGTGATAATTAGGGGGGGCTTAAACCGATTCCAGGAAATGTGTGCTCGCTTTTTTGCGTTCCATAATTGAAGGATGTGAGCCAGGCGCACAACAGTTTACACCGCCCCCTAGTTGTGAACAATTGCCTCCAGTTTGCGAGAAAATTCCACGCTGTAGGATATTTCGTAACTTTCATAAATTACACGTGCAGATTTGTTGCAGTGTTATTCAGCTGTTATTTACGAGAGTGGCAGCAAGCGCTGGGAAAATGGCCGTATCAGTAAACTCATTCTCTGGGGATATTTTATTTTCGTTGCCACTGCTTCGCTTCCCTTCGGGAAGGATGATAGTAAACAGGAAACTTTCACTGCCAGTGAAATGGCGGGGCGGAAAAGAATGATAGCCTTCTAGGAAGGAGATGAAAATAGCTCGGTCAGCCAGAGCTGGTGGCTTTTATTTATATAGGGGTGAGCTCAGGCAGAAGCATCTTGACACGAAACATGAAAACACGGGCCGTGCGTTCAAATTGAATTTTATGTGGCTTCGTTAAATATTACTTTCACATTGGAACCCCCCAATCGGGCGCTGTTTTAGACAATTTTTGTTAAGAATGACGGCCGCTGCGTTCCTACGGAGCAGCGATTGTTTTCTTCTACTCCAACGAACTAAATCCTAATTTTACTGTTTTCTTTCGCTTCCAGGTAAGGAGTACACTTTCATCATCTGAATCGATGAACCATAACGCGCCATAGAATATCCCCCATCCGGAGCACCCCCGACGCCTCGGGTGCCTGAGAGCGCAAACGGCAAGTCCCTCGTCGTCGCTGGCGCGGGAACTCCGACAGCTGCGTGTCGCAACCCAAAGATTTATTAGGTGAGCTCGTCTCTAATAAAAGCATTGATTTATCGCCAGAACCTCAACACCGAAGCTCCAGCCCCATTCCGTCCGCCCCGGCGAAAGTGCGTGGGGCGAAATAATGAAAGCAAGAGTCGGGGCTAAAAAGTGCGATGAAAACCTCAGTCCTTCCTCGGGATTGGTTCGACTTTCGACCTCGGGCAGCAACAACAACGCAGAAAAAATGTCAGCCCAGCTGAGAGCTGATGGGAAGAATTATTACGCTTAGAACAGCGTCTAGCATTTATATATTTAATCTTCCATTCTTTATTGGACCGGCTGAAGCCGGGGATTAAAATAGGTCCGTGGCACGTGTAGTTGGGTGTGCCTAAATGGTTCCGGCACTCGGTTATGAAATGGGTATGGTAATTTTAAGAGACTGGAATTCGGGGGTAGCTCCGAGATGGTGCCGAGAATATAATCCCGGCGTTTGGTTGTTTTGCACAAAGGACAAAATCAACAAATTGGGAGCGGGATGATTGTTTGACCCAATCGACCCACTATCATCGGAGTTGTGACGATATAATTTATGCTTCTTGTGCGGAAAGGATATCGTTGGTGTAGAGTCGAAATTTCAGATCAATGGGGCTTTGTTTGATCTTGAAAACTTATTTGGCAAAATGATTTTGACTTTTCGGCAGAGTAACCTCGGCTACGATTCAACTCATTTATAACAGAAAAGGGGGTTCATTCGAAACAAAGGTTGTCCTCCATCACATGAAATTGTTCGTAGCTCATCAAATGAAGAACTTAAAAATAAATTAATTAGGGAGGAACGTAGCTTAGCATTCATTGTTTCCATACGTTTAGATAAATTTCAGAAGTAGAAAAACTTATCAAAAACTTACATGAGCAAGAACATCAATTTTACAGGGTCTTTCAGATTAAACGCTCACGCAAAAAAAATCGAATAACTCCTTATCATTTTTTTTCGCTCCTTCGATGGTAACATGGCATTCCCCACTTCAGGACAATAATATTCGGCTACTCGTGCAGTCTGATCGGATGGTTTTTAGTGTCAGGATATACAATTTACAAGAACGTGTATTTTTAGTGAAATCGTATTACTCGAGCAATCGAAGCCTTAAAGGAACTTTGTACTCTTATGGTAAAATTTTCAACATTTCTCGTCGTCGATTACTTCCTCTGGGGGTACGTGGAGGACCGTTGCTTTGTTAATACGCCACAATATTTGGAGGAACTTAAAGAAGAAATAATTCGGATTTTCAACAGCATCGAAGTCGTAATGTTAGAGTTGAAGAATTTTGTTCACCGTTTAAAACGCGTTATCGAAAAAAGGGGTGGTCACATCGGAAATTTCCTAAGATAAGCTTTATTTTCGTTTTTAAAAAATAAAAATCGGTTCACTTTTGTAGAAGTTATTAAAGTTTGTTGCGTTTAATCTGAAAAACCCTGTATTTGTACTTTTTGAAAGGCTGTAACTTCGATAGAAATGAACAGCTGATTCTGTATATTCCTGATACAGCTTTTATAATAATTGAAGCTTCAAGTTTCTAATTTTGGAATTATCTAGTAATTTCTGTTAGGGTATGTGTATGTGTAATAGACAAAAATATCTTGGAAAAATCGTGTTTCTCTGTTTCTTTTTAGTTTTTGTTGACAAATGAATATTGTTGTAATACAGTCAATAACGGATTTAATCAGCCCACTCAAGCAAATCTTATTTGTTCAAAGTTCTTCTACCACGAACGTGTCTTGGATCTTGGAGCAGGTAAATTTTTAGACTAATGTATTCTCAAAACCTCTGTAATATATCATATTGATACGGTCAACCTTTTTTCATTCCCAAACGATCAAAGTCTGTGAGAAAATGAGAGGGGCACTTTATTGCAAATTGTACCATAGTTTCATCTCTAAATGCTCATTTAGATCTAAGATCACTCAATAAAATCAATTAAACTGAACTTTCTGATTTGTCGAGTTTAGTGTAACACACTGTGAGTAGAAATAAAATTGTTAGCTTCGAAAGTTTCAGAAAACAATTTATCGGCCCGAGTGTCACGGAGGAACGTATTAGCGTGAAGGAGACGGTGACTCGTTTATCCAAACTACTGATTTTCAACCAGTGGGGAATTTGGTCATTAAAAGGGAGAATTTCGCAAGGGAATATTGCTTATTTATTATTCTTTGAAGATGGCAATGATTAGCAAAATTTGCCACAAGAACTTCTTTAACTGGTTGCGTGTCCGCCATTAAGCGAACGATCATGAGCTCACAGCTCAGGGCCCCTTAACTGACCATCATTGTGTGTTATTCTAGCTACTATTTCCACGCAAGATTCATCATGTGACGGTAATCCCAGTCCCTTACCGCTCACATTTTCGATCTGCTGCATCGGTAATTGGCACTCTTAATAACACAACAATGGAAGCCTCGTACCAACAGTCCCGCTGTGAACAGTCCAACTGTAAACATTCGAATCGATAGAATAGGAATACTCTTACGCCAAAAAGGCTACTGTGTAATAGATAAAAACAAATGTTTATCGATAGATAGGAATACTCTAATCAGAGAATGATGATGAAACAGACGAAGAAACAGTACAGAAGATCTTAAAAAAAGGAAATTGTACGGCATTTATCAAGACTTTTTACAACAAGCTAAACTTGAAACACATTTTCCTTATATCAAAGAAAAATATCTGGAGATGGTTTGAAGTCCCTTCCGACTGGCAGTGACGAGAGTTTCGGATCAACTTCAGAACAAACTCATCGATGTTCGAGTGATTGATTCTTATTCTGATATGCGGAATAGGCGTTACGAGTGTTGTTGTCTTTTGCGTAGTATTTGTGTGAATCTTAATTTCTTACAATGCTGCAACAAAACACCGTAACAGAGTGGATATCGAAGTTGACATGAGGTGTGCTTTTCTAAAACGTTCTCAATAATTACGATTTTGGCGAAAAACTTTCGGGCGCAGGTGCCAAATTGACTTGACAGACTTTATATACTTTTTTTTTAATCGGACACAAGTATAAAATCAAATCTGTTACGAATATAACTTGAAAACCGTTTGTATTCTTTTATTATTTTTTCCGAAATACTGATAGGTGGGAAGCACTGGGATTAGTTTTCGTAAAGGGAGGAATTGAGCAAAAAAGGTTGAAAACCACTAATCTAAACGGTGAAAACTCGCGAAAATGCAAGAAATCGTTTGAGTGGTTTAAAAAAAATATATTCTCCGTCTCACTCGGTTTGGGTAAAATTTTTCGTGGAAATAATTTGTCAATACGAAAAAAATCACCTAGAACCAAAAATATTTCCTCAAAAAGGCCGCCAATGAAAATATTTTATGTTTGACCCAGAAATAATGAAAAACAAAAGAAAATGGCGTGTCTCGAAAAAAAATTTTTGGCCGAAAATCGACTTTTTGGGGCATAGCCTGAGTGGCCAAAAAATGAAAACTTTGAGTGGTTTGAGGGACCTCTAAATCATATCCAATTGAGCTGAAATTTGGTACAGGTCAGTTTTTTTTGGGCCAATAAACAAAATATACATGGTCGGTTCGTTAAATTGGTTAATTATTCTTATCTCATACCTTCATTGCCTCTCAGGCTAAGTTCCAAAAGGTCGATTTTCGGCCAAACTTTTTTTTTCGAGTAGTGGCCGGCAAAGAGTTATTGACGCTCAAATGGTCACTTAATAAAACCTCACACTGTAACGGTTTGCTCGCCACCGGATGTAGAGATGGGCAAAACGGTTCATTTCAGTGAGCGGCTCAGAGCTATGCGCTCAATGAAAAGAGTCGGCTCATTTGAGCGGCTCGATGGCATGGTACATTTATGAAAAGGTAGTCTGGACTGACTAGTGCATCAGTAACAGTGAGGCTGTGACGTGTTAGCTTTGTAAGTATCATGTAGCGGTATAATGAATTTATCTAAATAAGTTTTTTTCTTTTGTATTTTAGCTAAATGTATACATTTATTCATTGCTGCGTAAAGATAATCTATTTAGATCAAAACCTTGGGGAAATTGTGGTTCGGTAATTCAGAGTTTAGTTTCCTGAAGCTCTCTGTAGCTCTCTCATACCTCCTACTGCAGTGCTTGAATTAAGCTTTCAGAACTAGCAGAATCACTAGGTTTTTCATTAAAGATGTTGATAGTGCTGTTCCCGATTTCATTTGACGGAATATCCCTCTCGGGATAGTCATGTTTCGTCCCATGAGAAAACTGGACCAACTCCGCGGATGTTATGAATGATTTATGATTTTTTATCCTTGCTTGATGTCAATCAAGACCTTTCGGTGAGCCGTCCGTTTTGATTTCCCGAGGCATGAGATTAGTTGGCCTTCTGACAGTAGGAACAGCTAAACATAAACATTTTTGTGTAATAATTGTAATTATAATATGGATTTGTTCAAATTTACCTGTTTGTATCAGTTTTCGACGATATTGTACTTCCAAGCCAACGATATGAATGAAACAATCTGGACTTAAGTGAAGCGAGCAAATGTATATGTGTTTAGTATTGCTGTTTAGTTCCTGTCCAAAGAATCGAAGCTATTTCTTCCGAATAGTCACATCCCTTGGGGATCGATGGAAGGATAATTTAGGATAAAAAGGATATTTTGATGGCGGCTATTTTGTAACGGCCGCCATCTTGGATTTCCATTTTACATAAATAACTGTGTTCTACTAGTCAAGTCCTTTCTTTAGATACCCATATTGAGGGAGTTTTGAAAAAAATACATATTTCGCCATTTTGGGGTGGTGGCCATTTTGGATTTATATTTTTCATAAATAACTGTGATCTACTAGTCAAGCCCTTTCATTTGATACCCATATTGATGGGGTTTTGACGAAATTAGTTATCTGCCATTTTGTAACGTCCGCCATTTTGGATTTCCATTTTGCATAAATAACTGTGTCCTACAAGTCAAGTCCTCTCATTAGATACCCATATTTATGGGGTTTCGAGGAACAAACATACAAACAGTTAAATGAAACCTAATTTCGGATTCCAATAAAAACAAACTACAAAAGATATTTCAATGGACCAAATTTCCCTAGAAGGCGACACTTATTAAGTCTTCTGAAGAAATAACTCAACACCCTGCCGGGCAGCTTTATAGTAGTTGACCGGAACATTAGCCATGATCTATGAGAAGATGAAGGTCAGCATGTCCTTCAGATCTTTCGTGGCTTCGGCGATCAGCTGCTTTTCTGTTTGAACACAAAATTATTGGAGTAGATCTTCCGATTGTGATTCGCCCTGCTGGGGGACTTTGGGAGCGTTGGCGGACCACGGTTCAATGCCTATCTTCAGCTGCTCTTTCTGGGTGATTGTCTGCTGCTCAGACACGACCGGCCTAGAGTGACGCTTCCGCACGAAAATGCCCATTAAAGCCATGTACTTGTTCAGAGCTTGGCCGATTGCTCCGACCTATCGGCTCAAGGCACGTGACGATGGGGTTGCCTTGCTCTCGATCTCCCGCTTCAGCTTTTACTAATTCGCTGGTGTCACATGCTCTCGTGGATTTGCATTAAAGGCGGTTCTATATTATCCGACACGACACGTAACGGCTCTTGTCCGACGAAATATTCAGTTCAAGAATTCCGTAATGTCTTAGTCTGATCGGATCCGCTATATATTAGGCTGTCAAAAAAGTCCTGCGGTATTTCCGCGAGGTGTCGTTGTAAGCGCGTAGTTCTAGTTGTATTCATTGTATCGAGTCATACTATAGCTTGTTGGAAAGGTATTTATATAGTCGCTATAATATAGTCCTTGACAGTGTTTTGTTTGGTTAAGTCGTTCGTGAGTTATAGTGTCGCAAATATGGAGCAAAATAAAGAGAAAATCCGACATATTTTACAGTACTACTATGACAAAGGCAAAAATGCATCTCAAGCTGCCAATAAAATTTGTGCAGTTTATGGACCCGATACAGTTTACATTTCCATCGCACAACGATGGTTTCAACGTTTTCTTTCTGGTGTAGAGGTCGTCGAAGATGCGCCACGCTCCGGAAGGCCTGTCGTCGAAAATTGCGACAAAATCGCTGAATTAGCCGAGAAAGACCGGCATAGTAGCAGCCGTAGCATCGGCCAAGAGCTGGGGATAAGTCATCAAACCGTTATTAACCATTTAAAGAAGCTTGGATTCACAAAGAAGCTCGATGTATGGGTGCCACACACGTTGACGCAAAAAAACATCTTTGACCGTATCGACGCATGTGAATCGCAGATAGCCACAAAAGAGGCCTGTGAAAATTGGCTATCCGAGTTTTTTGCCAATAAGGAAGCGAGCTTCTATAACAGGGGTATTATTTGACTTAAAGCAGATGATTGTAACTAATTTTATGAACAAATGAAAATTCAAAAAAAAAAAACCGCAGGACTTTTTTTACAGCCTAATATATGAGCATACTTATTTCAAACATATAATAAAAATATTTTTTTTTTGTTTGAAACGTTATAAGTACATTTCTCTACATTTCTCTCTATAACCAGAATGAAACCTCTAGAATATCAGCCTTAACTATAGAATTTAAGTAATTCAACAAATTTGCGACAAAGCTAACAAAACATTGCCACCGTTATTGAACCTCAAATAAAGAATTCAATTGTATTGATTGAATATTCCTTTCTATGAAAATATGCGGACCCAATCCCATTGACAATCGTCATTTCTCCTCTTTAAACCCTCTTTGTTACTCGAAAGCTTATTGCCATTACTTAAACAACCCCAATGATTGGTTTTCTACAATAAACACGGAGACAGAACAGAAATTTAATCCTTCCTTTCAAATGAAGTTGGCAGCACAAACCATTCAACGGTCGTTTCATCTTTTCTCCGCTCGCAGTTCAGAGTAGTTACACTTCATAGACCCAATTCCTCCGAACGTCGTTCATGTGCGAAGGAATTAAGTGACTCCGACAGCGACCAGTGACAAAAAAATTCCCTCTGCACACAAATCACATTCTTTTTTCCCGGAGAGAGCATGTCTTTCATGGTACAAAAGGGTGAAAAAATCCCGTCTCCCACGCTTGGTGCCGGCACAAATCGACTGGGTTCGTTTCTAAACGGGTGAGTGAAAATTTAGAGAACCCAGAAAAAAAACGTACGGACATACGCCAACCAGAGCAAAGGACAACCAAAGAGTTGATGACGTTTAGGTTGAACATTCCTCATCCGGCAACAGTCCTTCTGGACGCTTGCCCGAGATATTGAAATTAATTACATACTTTTTTTCGTCCACCCGTGACAAGCTCGCAGTCGCCGTAAATTCCTCTGCGATGGCCTTTGTCCCCCGGGGGGACAACACTCGACCGCAGGAATGTAGCAGCAGCAGTATTCCGTGGCGGAGACTGTTAAGGCAACTACATTCATCTAATGCCTACACCCTCACCCTCACAGTTGGTATTCGAATGATAGGACCATGTTCATTAGGCTGAACTCCGAACTGCTGCGCTGCCACCGAGAAACGGGTATAAATCAACAAACCTGTCAACCTGGTCCTTATCCCTCCCGCCCCGCTCCCCCACTCCCGAACAGTTTGTCCCAAAATGGACTTTTTGCGTTTCACGTTTCACGACTAGCATTTCACTTTTCCACGCTGAAAAGTTTGTAATTATACTCAGCTTGGTTCGAAACCGACCGAAGGCTAACATTCCTTCTGCCGGCCGCCCCCAAAATTCATGTGAATCAGCGCGTTAATTTAATTAGAAAACTGTGGCAAACAAAGTTGCAAGCTGTGGTTAACTGTTAGAGAATTAGTTCCCGGTCACCATTTGGAATTCCGCATGTGTGTGTGTGTGTTTTTGTTAAGGGAGGAAAAAAATGTTAATCGTTTTCAGTGTTTGCTATATTTGGCTTTTTCGACAGGATCCTTCAGTTCTTCTGGGTGAGTGCCAACCCCATCCGAATGGCAAATAGAGTCGACTATCCTGCCCTGCAATTGTTCCGTGCTTTTCCAGCTTATCATCTGTCGCAAGGAACCATTTTTCATCCATCTTTGTTCATGACAAACGTATGCACCGAGAAGAGAATTCAAAACTCGATCAGCATCAAAAATTGATTCTCTCACATCGATTGTTGGCTAAGGAGTGCTGCTCCTTGTGCATACCGAGAGTGCTTTCAACTGTTGGTATAGACTAGGGTTAGAATATCGGTGTCTGCTGCAGACAACCGTGGTGTTCAATAGAAGACTGTGAGACGATTCGGGAATAACGAATTATATTCGACCGGAGAAAGCGCATTATTGTGCTGTTTTTGTTTTTGTTTTGTACAGAATCATAGTTGAACGATGGAAGATTTTGTTCATGGTATTTATGTTCAGTTGTTTGCCGCGTTGAATAGAATAGATATAGGCATGAATATAGCAAAAATAAAGGGCCCTTTCATTGTCCATCTTTGTGTTGTTGTAGAATAACTACGTCCACGCAACCATCATCAGCGATGGAGATCGATCCACGGTGGAACAAAAAATCATCCGTACAACTGCTCTGCTCTGCAAAAAACATCGCGCTGTTGTACTATTAATAACCCAACAATGATCAACATCAATTGTCTCCACTGTCCGGTTTGCTGAACAATGGATGAACAGAAAGAATTCTCTTACGACGCCTGAAAGGCTACTACTGTGTAATTTACCATAATGTAATGGAACAGAAAAACTACTTTTAGGCCTAGTTGGCTGCTAATTACTGTGTAAGTTGCAATTTATAGGAATCTGAACATGTAACATGTACACGATTAAAAACCCGGCTCTGTTACAGTTAAAATGCTAATGAGCCTAAATAAACAAAAAAGTAATAAAAAATGAGTATGAGCATTTGATTCATTTGATTTTTACTGCATTCTAGCCATTAAAAGGCAGTCGAGTTCATTCACCAAAGTCTATCAATATTTCAAATCATTCATTTGAAATCGAACGAATAATCACAATAAGTCATGCTTGACAATACTTCTATTCACACCAATATCGCGGGAACTGATTCCCACGAAAAGCTACCGTTTGAAAACTGAAAAATTACCCAAGAAGGGAGTAAAAGAAATCGAGGTTTTGAGAAAAAAAATTGATGCCAAATGTCTTCAAATTGCATGAAACGTCGAGATCTACTGTCACCCCGAAATATTTTTTGAGGTAGGACTACGTCTTTGATTTGTATGTAGGGGGTGGGGATCACTCTACGAAATTGAAAATGAGGCATGTAACGATTCATTATGATTTATTACGCATAATCGTCATTGTGATATATGTTATGTTGTATGTCATTAGACAGGAAGTTTATCCAGCATTTTGACGTGGGACTACGTCTAACCGGAGTATATGGGAGGTAAAATGAAAACCTGAACACAGAACATGCAGGAAAAAATGAAAGATTCCGAATGCTTATAACTCGAACATTTCTTACTGGATCGGAAAGATGTTTGCATCAATTGACAGGGAATATTTCTACGCATCTATCGCAATTAATAAAATGTTATTTTTCATTAGATAAACAATTGAATAACTGTAAAATGTTTAGCGTTATCTAAACGCCCTAACTGCCTCGTTTTGATTGGTCCCATTTACGGTTTCCCCAACACAGCCATCATAACCAAGCAGCCTTGGGGAAATCGGCAATGCCATTACATGAAAGTATGGAGATTTTCGTTCTCACCGAAATGTGTTCCCTAACACAGACTTCAAAACCAAGGTGTCTGGGAAAATCGGTATTGCAAATAAATTCCAATTGCGAGTACTTTCGAACTCGCTTGCCTTTGTGCAGACTAAAATATTTTTCCTTAACATGGTCTTCTAAACTTAGGAACCTGGGAAAATCTTGCAGACATTGGAGGCGAATGAACTTTCAAGTTTAAAGGCTCTATAATATAAAAAGCATAAGTTGAAGTTGTTGCTTCATGCAAGGCGGGGGTACTTTTGCACCCGTATGTTTTTTTTGCACTCCGAAAAGTGTTTTCCTAACACGGATTACAAAAACGGGTACGAACGCAATGCTTTGGTTCGGTTATTCAAGATAGCATTGAAGGATATGCCTTCATATCTTCTGCTCACTGAATTTCTGGCACTGAGTGCCTGAAGTTCATTAAATCAAGCAAATTCGCGGTTCGAGAAGTACGTACACTTGAGAGATGCAAACTTCAGATGGAAATGTAAAATAAAATAATCGTTTGATAGTTCTTCCTTTCACATATTTTGTCCTAAGCATCATACCAAACGTAAAAGGACTGTCATTAAATTCATTTGTAACGAAGAACATAATCTATCACAATGCATAAATTGACCTTACATGGCATTTATTCAATCTCTTTACTCACAATGTAAATATATTGGATTCGATAGAATCCAGAAATTGTTTCATTCAATCAAAAATTGATACAATACAAACAAATGATTGCTAAACTAAGCTAGTCCCACGTCAACTTTGCGGTTATATCATAGATATAACCCAACCATTTTTTTTTGCTTAAAACAGTGCATGTTATTTCGATTTTACTAGCCACTCATTTTCCCCCACAACGCAACGAGTAACCTTTTTGCCTGAGTTCAGGCGTTAGTTCACAATGTGAGTCGGAAAAATAGAAAAAAAATAAATAGAAAAGGAAAAATAGAAAAAAAAATACTGTGCCCTCTAGTCCGAAGCCATGAAAACAATAAAAAACAACTACAATCAGAATCCATTGTTTTTACAGATTCAGTTTTTTTAACAAAAAGCTGAAAAAAGTCATTTTTGGGAAAACATTGCAAGAAATTATTTTTCGAACCACCCTAAAATGGAAATGGTCACCCTAACTCAAAAATAAAAATAAAATACGTGTCGAATATTTTGCAATAAAGAACTAAACTACCACTTTCCATGGAAATCTGAGAACCACTATACCGGTTCGGCATGGAATGGCTGAATTATTATATTGTACTAGCTGACCCGGCAAACTTCGTCCCACCCAAAATTTGTTTTTTGTTATCAATACCTTCAAACATTCATGTTTTCTTACTATGAGCAAGTTCATGGGTCCAATCGCGGAACTGTTCATTGATTGATCTTCTAATTGACCCCATGAAATTTACCTTTTACTATAAAATTCCTAGTATTTCTAACAAAACTCATCATTATAATATCAGATTATTTTCAGACACAATTCTCGTTCAAGATTTTCAACCACTTGCAAATAAGATGTTGCTCCGTTTGAAATAAATATTTGATAAAGAAAATATGATAGAATAAAGACAGCCCTAAATCGGGCAATTCCTTCCTCGAGTTCTGCTCTTATCCACACATTCGGCGATACTTTTTTATTGGTATAGATAGAAGAAGATATAGGAGTGCGTTAATTCTCCGATTTTTTTCTTTTTTCCTTCAGAGTTTTCCGAAAATTTTCAATTTCAAATGTTTGGTTGGAATATTTTTGGTTGAAATATGTGTAATATTTTATTGGATCCCCTTTCCATCCCAGAGGAGGGAGGGGTTTCATACCATCATAGAAACATTTCTCATACCCAAAAACCCTCACATCCATAATTGAGCTTGATTAGTTCTCGAGTTATGCAGAAGTTTGTATTTGTGTACCCCCTGGAATTTATGTTTCATTTGTATGGCGCACCTCCTTAGAGAGGGGGGTGGAGTGTTTAACCACCATAGAAACATTTATTGTACCCTAAAATCCTCCAAATGCCTAACATGATTCCATTTGCTTGATTAGTTCTCGAGTTATGCGGAAATTTGAAATTTGTGTTTCATTTGTATGACAGTCCCACCGTGAAAACATTTATTGCACCCTAAAACCTACACATGCCAAATTAGGTTTCATCTGCTTCATTAATTCTCGAGTTTTGCAGAAATTTGTGTTTCATTTTTATGGCAGCTCCACATAAGAGAGGCAGCCACCCTCCCCAACCATCCCACCCTTAGAGAGGGGGGTGGAGAGTCTAACCACCATAGAAACATTTATTGCACTCTAAAACCTGGTTTCATTTGCTTGATTAATGCTCGAGTAATGCAGAAATTTATGTTTCATTTGTTTGTTCTCCATTCCCTTCCCTATAAATAAGCAGAACCCAACACCCGATGAGATCAATTTACTACAGCAGCTATACGAATTTCCCAAGAAAGCACTCATGGCCATAGGATACTTAATATACATCTCCTGGCTATAAAGTTATTACAACCCTCTACAAACAATATTCCGGACAACGTGACAACGAAAGAAAAACTGCTATTTTTATCTATACTATATTTATGTAGTTATTGATTTACTAGACCCAGCACTGATAAATGATGACTCCTTGTCCTCTTCTGTATAATTAAATAAGGAGAAGAAAAGGATGGTAATGGCTTTAATGGTATTTTGTGCACATTTTTGAATATCGACACACAAAGCATCAGATAGTGTCAAGTTCCCCGTGTCCATGTTAGAATGTGATTCCGGATTCAATCTCATCTTACCCGTTTAAAAAAAACTGTTCTTCCAGTTTCCTCCATTTGATGTATCAATAAAGTAAACATCACAGATTTTTGAACAAGGAAAAACTCAATTCAAATGCAATTACTACAAACAATCACAGTCCTGCCTCAATCTGTTAAATCGCGGAAGTTCCTCTCTCCTCGCTCGATTCCCGTGCGACGAACGCGGGATTTGATTCATGTATCACCTATATGTCAGTGATTGTGAACGAAATTGCAATATCTTTCATTTATTACATTCTTGTATGTGTGGAAAAATGTATGGGAAAAATTCGACCCTAAAATTTAAAAAAGTTACCTCATACAAAATGTGCACCACCTCGAAAAAAAACACCCTATGGAAAATTTCAGCTAAATCGGACTTAAGGGAGAGTGGTCCAAAGCGGCCAAGGTTTTGAAACGTCGAGATTTACTGTCATCTCGAGAAAAAAAAATTGTCAAAAATCGACACAAAAAAAAGTAGATGGGTCTAAGCCTTGGGTGATTTTTCGTTTTTAGAAAACTTTAATTTTGAGATCTGCTACAATAGTAAATGAAGTCCGAATGAGCTAATATTTTGCATAAAAAAATTAAGTTTTTGACAAATTATGCTTAATTTTATGACAAATTGGCTTTATATTTCGCTCGACCAAACATTTTAGGGCAATTTATTGTATCAAAACTTTATACTGTGCTCTGGTTCGCTCATTATTGGAGTACGCCTCTATTGTTTGGGCACCTTACTACCAAAACGGTATTCTACGTGTGGAAGCTGTCCAGCGGAAGCTCATGAGGTTTGCATTGCGCCATCTACCGTGGAGTAATCCTCATAATCTCCCCAGCTATGAAAATCGCTGCAAATTTATAGGAATAGAAACATTGCATGATCGTCGAAAGATTGCCAAAACCTGCTTCATGTCAGATTTGATATTGTCACATATTGATTGTCCAGAGCTTCTGCAGAAGGTTAAGTTCAACGTGCAAACAAGAAACCTGAGGTCTCACAGTTTCCTTGAAATACCGTTTTCTAACACAAACTATGGCTACAATGAGCCTATGTCGAGCATGCGCCGTGAGTTCAATCGCTACTGTCGTTTTTTCGACTTCGGATTGTCTCGCGCATTACTTAAAAAACGACACACCTCCGCAGCCACTACTATTAGCGATTAATTTTTTGACGTAGGACTACGTCTTTCATTTCTATACCGGGGTGTAAAATCAAAGTTTCGAAAACGAAAGCGTTACGCCGGAGACCGAGATTTTGAGCGTTAATAGCTTCTAAACAACTGAACGAAATGGTATGATAAACACTTCATTCGAAAGATAAAATGTCTACGCGTTATATACTTGTTACTTTTTGATCCAAAAACTTGTTTCAATAGTCTTAAAATTGCTTTCAAAACAGGCTATTGAACCACCAATCGGTATATAAGCGAGCGGCGCTCGGAAATCCACTCAGTTCTAATTGAACAGCGATTGGAGCATGTTGTCGCTGTTGCGGTGAAGCTCTTTATTTATCATGAAAGCGCGGATGAACGGTGTCACCAAGAGCCTGTTTGTGCACCCTAGGCCAGAAGGGAATCTATCAGGAGGAGAGTGATGCCACAAACGGTTCCCTGGGAAGACATCGCTACACACACATACACGCGCGGCTATTAACAGGTGGTTATCGAGTTGGCATTAACCACTGGTGGGCTTCCAGTATCGAGGAAAATGTGGAAATATCTAATCGTTACTGAAAATAATCTGCCAGTTCCTTTGGGAATTTTCAAAATATATTCATGTGAAAGAGTTTAATTGAATGTTTTCTATCCATGTAACACTGTGACCAAATACATTTGGTTTTGTGGTTTTTCAATCAATCGCAATTAACAGGATAGCTTCAGAAGATTATTCTTCCCCATCAGTAGGATATTTCCGTATCCAATATTGTATGCGCCCGCAATCGATTATTGCTCAGTCGCCGAAAGTTCCGAGCTCAGAGAGTTCATTCCCCTCTAGTTTGCCTTCCAAATTGCCATCGTAAACCACACCTTCTCTCGATTCAATCACACACAAAAAGCATACTTAAGCGATATTCTGGTGGTGAGACACATTCATTTTTCGTGAGGACATCGACAATACAACATCGTTGCATAACGTGCTGGAGGAGGTGGACGGCGAAGGATCGACACATACACGCGCAGAATTCTTTCCGTTTGGATGCCATTCAGCATCGAGAAAGTTCCGGAAAGATCTAATCATTGCTGGGAAATAATCTGCCAGTTCCTCTGGGAATTTAAAAATACATTCATGTGAAAGAGTTTATTTGAATGTTTTCTATCCGTGTAACACTGTGACCAAATATTTTTCAATAAAGTACAATTAACAGGTGGTTATCGAGTTAGTATTAACCACTGGTGGGCTTTCAGTATCGAGGAAAATGTGGAAATATGTAATCGTTACTGAAAATAATCTGCCAGTTCCTCTGGGAATTTAAAATCACATTCATGTGAAAGAGTTTATTTTAATGTTTTCTATCCATAAAATATCCATATAATACATTTGGGTTTGTGATTTGTCAATCAAATACAGTTAGCAGGTTAGCTTCTGAAGATTATTCTTCAGAACAAGGTTTTTCGTATCCTATATTGGATGCATAAAACCTTGTGCCTCCAACGTAACGCTCTCGTTTTCGAAGTCTCCCAAATATTCATTTATTCATTCATTCAGAATGGATTTAGATTCAACATCAAACAAATGATCTCTAAATCAACGATAGTCCTACGTCACCCTTGCGGTTATACCATAGATATAACCCACTTCCTGTTTTTTTCTAAAAAGTCTAAATAGTTAAGATTTATCGTTCGTTACATAAATCGTAACCTGCTTTACGAAACATTCATGTACACAACTGCAGTTGTTCCACGTTATTACTAGGGGGACGATCGATATAATGTATCCCTTTCAGACCCCCACGATGGAACAGAAGATACATTAACAGCTTCGGTGCGGTTGGTTAAGTACCAGCGCTGCTGGCAGCTGACAGAGATGTATACCCCCCCTTTTCGCTTAAATTTTCCAGTTGCCAGCACTTATTTTTGTCCACCGCTTCCCTCTGTCCAGTTCCTCGCAATGATACGGAGGACATATTTATCCGATGCTAATGACGCCATAGTTGAACACTATTTGTCATTTTAATTACGACCGGAGCGGAACTGTGGAAGAAAGGGAAGGAGGAGTATCGGATTGGATAGCGTTGGACGAGGCACACGATAAGAAAGCCCAAGTTTGTGTGCTATTTTAGAGGGTATGTGATTTATCTGATGTGACCGCCGTGTCCAACCAAAAACTAAAATCCGAAACTGACGTATTGTGGGGGGCCATCAAGCAGCAACAGAAAAAGCATACAAATTTGAACGATTATACTTCAAGCGGACCAACCCTCGAGACATTTTATTCTGTTAAAAAGTTGAAGTGGAACCAACTTGCAAGTGTATACATTTCATCTTACCGGAACATCACTGGCAAACGGGTGGAAACTTTTAATGACCCCTCTTTGCACCAATATAATACGCTGCAGCACAGAGATGGCGAGCTGAAAGTGGAAACGATTCCATCCAGTTCACGAACAAAATAAAGAGAACACACCCACGCGTCAATAGGGAAACATTCTTCATCCCAGCAAAAATATTATTCCTCTTTTCGAGAAAGGATCGCTGGGCGCTGGGCGAAACATTCTCTAGCATTAAGGCGTCCGTTGGACGTCGGATCAAGAGAGTAAATTGCACTGAATTGATGAACCTGAACAATCTGAAGAAATTAAGAAAATCATCCCACATAGATTGTTATGAAAAGTTGATTCCAGCGGCGAATGAAGAGGAAAATTAATTAAAATTCTCAAACGCAGTGCGGTGGCATAGAATGCGGATTATAAAGTGCACACCAACGCCGACGAGAACACTAGACGTCTCCGGGGAAGAAGCTCGGCTCTAGCTAGATGTGTCTGATCTCTCCAGGAGCAAAGCACCACACGAACGGGAGCTCACGTCAATAGCAAGTAACTTCAGCCAGCCGCGACCTCCAGTAGTTGAGATTTCATTTACGGATGAAAGCGCCCGCACTACGCCTCCACGATTCATCGCAGCGCTTCCGAGGTGGAGTTTGTGGAATTAAAGTGAAAACTACGCGAGCCGAGCATAATCTCAACACTTCTGTTGCCTTCCGACGTGAGTGGCAGATTGTGACAAGATGGCACGTAAAGCGTACCACCTCTCGCCACTCGTGGATGTGTTGTCACGGGTTCTTCAAATGTCCTTCCAAAAATACCACCACCCACGAATACGGTGGCGAGCTTTGGGAACAATACAATAATACAGTGTGCGCGGTAGCGGTAATTATGCCTCGCTTAGAGCGGAAGACAATCCGCCCACCACTGTGAAATCTCGTCGCTCGCCTCGAGGTAGCATTTAATGGAACGAACCCAGCGGAGATGGAGATGGGTGTCGTGAGAGGAACCGTGCGGACCAGGCGTGTTGCGGTTCGGTTCGTGCCACCGACATACGGCACGAGGACGAGGACGATGATGATGACGTCGCCATAATGGCTGAGTATGAGCCCATTGAGTGCACAAAGTGCCCCTCTTCAACACATCGGAAATAAGCTGTCACACTGCCGTAATGAGCTGCTGCCTCAGCGTTGCATCGTGTCGAGTGGTTATAAAATTGACATATTCGAAGCTTTACGAGATGCGGTTTGTTTGTATTTTTATTTTGGAGTGATCGCTCGCTCACTGGAATACAAGAAAAATCGTAAATGTATCGCTGTTTATACTCGAACAGCTTGCAGCTCAATTAAATTGGGACTGTGATAGCCCATCGCGGTCTTCGAATGTGTACAAATCAAGCAAAATGGCCAACCTTCAATGAGTTGATGAATGCCGTTGTTACTAAAGAAGAATACATTCATGGTGACTCTTTCTTAACCATTTTACTATACATTTCCTAGTATTTTCACAAAATCATCATCAGTTACAGTTTCCGTTCAATATTTTATCACAATTTGCGAAAAACGTGTACATATTAGGCTGTCAAAAAAGTCCTGCGGTATTTCCGCGAGGTGTCGTTGTAAGCGCGTAGTTCTAGTTGTATTCATTGTATCGAGTCATACTATAGCTTGTTGGAAAGGTATTTTTGCGCGCTATAACATAGTCCTTGACAGTGTTTTGTTTGGTTAAGTCGTTCGTGAGTTATAGTGTCGCAAATATGGAGCAAAATAAAGAGAAAATCCGACATATTTTACAGTACTACTATGACAAAGGCAAAAATGCATCTCAAGCTGCCAATAAAATTTGTGCAGTTTATGGACCCGATACAGTTTACATTTCCATCGCACAACGATGGTTTCAACGTTTTCTTTCTGGTGTAGAGGTCGTCGAAGATGCGCAACGCTCCGGAAATCCTGTCGTCGAAAATTGCGAGAAAATCGCTGAATTAGCCGAGAAAGACCGGCATAGTAGCAGTTGTAGCATCGGCCAAGAGCTGGGGATAAGTCATCAAACCGTTATTAACCATTTGAAGAAGCTTGGATTCACAAAGAAGCTCGATGTATGGGTGCCACACATGTTGACGCAAAAAAAAACATCTTTGACCGTATCGACGCATGTGAATCGTTGCTGAATCGCAACAAAATCGACCCGTTTCTGAAGCGGATGGTGACTGGCGATGAAAAGTGGGTCACTTACGACAACGTGAAGCGCAAACGGTCGTGGTCGAAGCCCGCTGAAGCGGCTCAGACGGTGGCCAAGCCCTCATTAACGGCCAGGAAGGTTCTGCTGTATGTTTGGTGGGATTGTGAAGGAATAATCTATTATGAGCTGCTTCCCTATGGCCAAACGCTCAATTCGGACCTGTACTGCCAACAACTGAACCGCTTGAAGGTAGCACTCATGAAGAAGAGGCCATCTTTGATAAACAGAGACCGCATTGTCTTCCATCAGGACAACGCCAGGCCACACACATTTCTTTGGTGACGTGCCAGAAGCTCCGGGAGCTCGGATGGGAGGTTCTTTTGCATCCGCCGTATAGTCCGGACCTTGCACCAAGTGACTACCACCTGTTTTTGTCCATGGCGAACGAGCTAGGTAGTCAGAAATTAGCCACAAAAGAGGCCTGTGAAAATTGGCTATCCGAGTTTTTTGCCAATAAGGAAGCGAGCTTCTATAACAGGGGTATTATGAAGTTGGCATCTCGTTGGGAACAAGTCATCGAACAAAACGGCGTATATTTGACTTAAAACAGGTGATTGTAACTAATTTTATGAACAAATGAAAATTCAAAAAAAAATACCGCAGGACTTCTTTGACAGCCTAATATTCTTGTATAGAGCAATTCCACGCCAAACTGACCAACCAAAAATAAATTTGGACCCGACCCTCTCTGATTTTTTCTTAAACTTGGTACTTATAATGTAGACTACAGAAAATCACAATTTTGACGTAGGACTACGTCTTTCATTTCTATACCGGGGTGTAAAATCAAAGTTTCGAAAACGAAAGCGTTACGTCGGAAACCGAGATGTTGAGCGTTAATAGCTCCTAAACAACCGAACGAAATGATATGATGAACACTTCATTCAAAAGATAAAATGTCTACGCGTTATATACTTGTTACTTTTTCATCCAAAAACTTGTTTCAATAGCCTTAAAATTACTTTTAAAACAGGCTATTGAAATCATCTATCGGTATATAAGCTACTGGTATAATAATGTATCAAACTAATACACTGTTGTCAACATTTTATGCTTCATGCTTTATGTTTGCTTCAAAAAAGCCATTGCGTCGAATTTGGCCAAAGGCCAAATCATATATGATTGAGTCCGACCTGTAATAGTAATAGTAATAGTAATAGTAATAGTAATAGTAATAGTAATAGTAATAGTAATAGTAATAGTAATAGTAATAGTAATAGTAATAGTAATAGTAATAGTAATAGTAATAGTAATAGTAATAGTAATAGTAATAGTAATAGTAATAGTAATAGTAATAGTAATAGTAATAGTAATAGTAATAGTAATAGTAATAGTAATAGTAATAGTAATAGTAATAGTAATAGTAATAGTAATAGTAATAGTAATAGTAATAGTAATAGTAATAGTAATAGTAATAGTAATAGTAATAGTAATAGTAATAGTAATAGTAATAGTAATAGTAATAGTAATAGTAATAGTAATAGTAATAGTAATAGTAATAGTAATAGTAATAGTAATAGTAATAGTAATAGTAATAGTGATAGTGATAGTATTAGTAATAATAATAGTTATAGTAATAGTAATACAGGTCAGACTCGATTATATACAACTTTGGACATCGACATATACAGTTTTAAAAAATCATTTTTTTTAAATTTCGAATATGACTTATTTCAAACAAAAAAAAATTACTTTTCAACGTTGAATTGAAATTTTAGTAACTATTATATGTACAGTGAGATAAAAATTAAAAATTTGACGATTTTGCTTGAATTTTCACCAGGAATTGTTCTATATCGAAATTGGCGCGAAATTCGGAAATATAAAAGTTGGGTGTCAAAGAACGAATTGTAAAACGGTCAAAGAGCCTTAATTTAATTGATGGGAACAATTATGAATTTTTAGGATAAAATAATTGATAACACATTAAAAATTACTATTACTCTGTCTTTGCTGAATGTTGAACATATGCGTAGAAGGAATTTTTTCATCAAATATGATCGTCTATTCCCTCCACAATCCCATTTTTTTTCGTGAAAAGAAAGACGAGACTGTATACAATCGAGTCCGCTCTGTAGTAATATGTTTACTACGTACCATTAAATTATTGGTAATAGCAAACTACGCGATTAACACAGGCTGAGTGTATCCTATAGCTTACCTACTTTACTAACACACTTCTACATTTCCGAGACGTGAATGAGAGATCATAGAGTTCTCTGCATCTCTCTTAAAAGGGGACCCCGGTCTGGAAGGTCGGAAAATCGAATTTTTGTTCGTTGCATTTTTGGAATGTTTATGCCCTTAGAAATGTTGTCCTAAATCGATTATTTTATAGTTGACTAGCTGACCCGGCAAACTTCGTCCCGCCCAAAATTCGTTTTCTGTCATCAATATCTTCAAACATTCACATTTTCTTACTATGAGCAAGTTAATGGGTCCAATCGCGGAACTGTTCATTGATTGATCTTTTAATCGACCCCGTTGAATTTACCATTTACTATAAAATTCCTAGTATTTCTAACAAAACACATCATTATAATATCAGATTATTTTCAGACACAATTTCCGTTCAAGATTTTTAACCACTTGCAAATAACATGTTCCTCCGTTACATGGAATAAATGTTTTATACAGAAAATATGATAGAATAAGGACAGCCCTAAATCGGACAATTCCTTCCTCGAGTTCTGCTCTCATCAACATATCCGATGATTCTTTTTTTGGTATAGATAGAAGAGTGCGTTTCATCACATTAAAATCCATTCCCAGTCTCGAACAAAGATCAATTTCGCTAGCGCAAACATCAAATGGACTAACAGCACTTGTCACAAAGTAATTGTAAAACATATGGGAATTTAATTTTCCGAATTTTCCCTATTTCCTTCAGAGTTTTTCGAAAATTTTCAATTGTCAAGTTTGGAAGGGTGTCATACCATCATAGAAACATTTCTCATGCCCAAAAACCCTCACATCCCAAATTGTGCTTGATTAGTTTTCGAGTCATTCAGAAATTTGTGTTTCATTTCTATGGCAGACCCCCCTTAGAGAAAGGGGTGGAGAGTCTAACCACCATAGAAACATTTATTGCACCCTAATACCACCATATGCCAAGTTTGGTTTCATTTGCTTGAATAATTCTCGAGTAATGCAGAAATTTGTGTTTCATTTGTATGGTAGCCCCCCCTTAGAGAGGGGGGAGGGGTTCAAACTATCATGAAAACCTTCCCCGGCCCCAAAAACCCCCACATATCAATTTTCATGTTGATCGGTTCAGTCGTTTCCGAGTCCATAAGAATCAGACAGACAGACAGACAGAAATCCATTTTTATATATATAGATTTCGTTAGTTACAGCCAAAAATATGGAGTTGCAAAAATATGCATTTTCAATTGGTGATATTGATATCTCAATTTGACTGAAATATTTTATCAGCATGTAAAAATGAATTATCTAAAGCGTTAAAGCGTTACATAGCCGTTTTTTTGAGAACTAGTTTTTTTAAATTTTCTATGAGCTTCTAAACAGTAATTTTTCATGGATAATAACTCATTTTTGGCAACGAAAATGGAACGAAGATGAATTGGGCCGGTGGCTCCACTCGATTATCCCTAAGGTTAGCCTCAAACCATGGTTCAAAAGTCTGGACTTGAGTCGGGACTTTATTCCCACCTTCTCCCGACTCATGTCCAATCACTGTTCGTTAGATGCGCTACTCTTTCGTATTAATCTTGCCGACAACAATCTTTGTGTTTGTGGCCAAGGTTACCACGACATCGAGCACGTTGTTTGGTCATGCGAGCTGTATCTTGTCACCAGATCGAATTTAGTAGTCACCCTTCGGGCCCGAGGAAGGCAGCCCATGATGCCGGTGAGAGACGTGTTGGCTCGGTTAGACCTTGATTACATGTCCCAAATATATGTATTCCTTAAAGCTATCGATCTTCGTGTGTGATTGTCCTTATACCCTTAGTTTTTCCTTTTCCTTTGTGAGAGATCGGATCCCTTCTTAAGAATAAGATGAAATGTAAATACATATTAGATATAAGATAGGTTTAAGAATTGAGTGTGATGAGTGTGATTGAGAGTGTGAGTGTGATCATTGTCAACATATCCTCATATCCCCTCCTTTTCCTGAAGAAAATATGTCACCCTTCTAAACTCGAGTCGACCGCGAGTAATCGGTTTCCTATATTATTAACATTAGAATAAAGGAAAAATGTATATATACTAGTAACAATACAGTAAGGAGTTCGGCTCCTTTAGACCTATGTAACTGAGCCTGTAAAAATAAACGATTTGAATAAAAAAAATAACTCATTTTGAACAAAAATGGCTTCCATTTTGACATTTTTTCGAATTTCCAAAAATCCCTCTGTAACGCTTTAGGTAGAGTTCTAAACTTTCAAAATAATCACTGTAATTCGTTCTGCGACACCCCGTTGCTGCAGAACTAATACCACCAACAAGGTACCGATTTTCGGACATCATCTATGCAACCAGCTGTCAACAGCGTTATCATCATTATTCGTGCACTCGAAAAATGGAAAATATTTCTTCAAATATACCTTAAACAATAACCAAAATACTCGAACACTGCAATTTATTCCTAACATCCGAAAAAAATCACGAAAATTCATTATTTTTCGACCTTCCAGACAGGGGTCCCTCCTTAAGCAAATGTCGAACTAACTAACATTCCTTCCCTTTGCTTAGCAGGTGCGAAAACGGGGCCAGGACAGTTCTTATCTGTTGGAGAAAGCATGGCTCCATGTAAGAGATATTAGCCTTCCAAAAAAGTCCTGCGGTATTTTTTTTGAATTTTCATTTGTTCATAAAATTAGTGACAGTCAACTCTTTTAAGTCAAATATGAGCCGTTTTGTTCGATGACTTGTTCCCAAAGAGATACCAACTTCATAATACCCCTGTTATAGAAGCTCGCTTCCTTATTGGCAAAAAACTCGGATAGCCAATTTTTACAGGCCTCTTTTGTGGCTAACTTCTGACTACCTAGCTCGTTCGCCATGGACAAAAACAGGTGGTAGTCACTTGGTGCAAGGTCCGGACTATACGGCGGATGCAAAAGAACCTCCCATCCGAGCTCCCGGAGCTTCTGGTGCGTCACCAAAGAAGTGTGTGGCCTGGCGTTGTCCTGATGGAAGACAATGCGGCCTCTGTTTATCAAAGATGGCTTCTTCTTCATGAGTGCTACCTTCAAGCGGTCCAGTTGTTGGCAGTACAGGTCCGAATTGAGCGTTTGGCCATAGGGAAGCAGCTCATAATAGATTATTCCTTGACAATCCCACCAAACACACAGCAGAACCTTCCTGGCAGTTAATGAGGGCTTGGACACTGTCTGAGCCGCTTCAGCGGGCTTCGACCACGACCGTTTGCGCTTCACGTTGTCGTAAGTGACCCACTTTTCATCGCCAGTCACCATCCGCTTCAGAAACGGGTCGATTTTGTTGCGAATCAGCAGCGATTCACATGCGTCGATACGGTCAAAGATGTTTTTTTGCGTCAACGTGTGTGGCACCCATACATCGAGCTTCTTTGTGAATCCAAGCTTCTTCAAATGGTTAATAACGGTTTGATGACTTATCCCCAGCTCTTGGCCGATGCTACGGCTGCTACTATGCCGGTCTTCCTCGGCTAATTCAGCGATTTTGTCGCAATTTTCGACGACAGGCCTTCCGGAGCGTGGCGCATCTTCGACGACCTCTACACCAGAACGAAAACGTTGAAACCATCGTTGTGCGGTGGAAATGGAAACTGTATCGGGTCCATAAACTGCACAAATTTTATTGGCAGCTTGAGATGCATTTTTGCCTTTGTCATAGTAGTACTGTAAAATATGTCGGATTTTCTCTTTATTTTGCTCCATATTTGCGACACTATAACTCACGAACGACTTAACCAAACAAAACACTGTCAAGGACTATATCATAGCGCGCAAAAATACCTTTCCAACAAGCTATAGTATGTCTCGGTACAATGAATACAACTGGAACTACGCGCTTACAACGACACCTCGTTTACCGCAGGACTTTTTTGACAGCCTAATATTACACAATCATCAGCAACGGGTGAAGGCTAGTTTATACCCTAACAGTTCTGAATTCGTACCACTTACGACAGGGGTTTTCAGATTTTTTTATGGCAGAGCACTTTTTTATAGCAAAAACATTTGACGGAGCACCTGCATATTTTAGTCAATGAAACAAATCCTATCAATGCAAATAGGATTTGTTTCATTGACTAAAATATGCAGGTGCTCCGTCAAATGTTTATTACCCAACTGGAAACAACTCTATTTCGGTTGTGCGTCACAGTTACACTACATTTGACCCGGAGGGAACAAAATAATGCACTATATGCCAAGTTAAATTAAATTAAAGAATGTTTTTTTCGAGGTCGGTTTTCAAGTGGGAGCATTTGCTATAGATTCGCGGACCACAAATTTCCCGCGGATCACCATTTGAAAATCCCTGACTTACGATATTGTGCAACTTGCTCGATGCCAATGCTAATGCCAAACGTTCTTGTGGTGTATTTGTCCGTATTCCTACATTACGCAATTTCTCTAGTGTATTTCGTTTTCTGGTATATCAGTAAAGCCTTCAAAGTGTGATGAAAAAGCTTTTTGTTTTTCTATTGCTCAAGAAGTTTAAAAACTCTTCAATTTTCGAGAAAAATAATTGGATTCCTGCTAATCTATCGCATTCTTCGTACCAATTGAAATCAGGTTATGTCAACAAACATGCCCAAATCTACATACTATTAATATCCCATGAACAAACCACAGGTTGCGGCACAGACAGTTCACAGATTGGATATTAATTCCGGATGTGTTCTGTTCTTCTCCAATAGAGAAATTTTCGCGCTTCTAAAATAATTTATAATCTGCGAATCAAAGATCCAGCGAAACCTTGGTGGCGGATGGCGCTCTGAGTTCATAATTCCAAGAATTGTTGACTTTCGATGCGATTTCGATTCTTCTTCTTCGTCTTCTTTTGTCTCCCGTCGTGTCGTTGTGTCGGCACACACAGACTGAAGAACGGCAATCGGCTTCAATCAAAATCGACACTGATTGGATGAATCAACAAATATCGGGGGGCCGCCGTGCGGATGGATGGATACGATATGCAAACAGTCCTTCGACAGAGATTCCGTTATGAAGCCAAAATCAAAGACCTCTCGCTGAGAAACGAACGAACGAACGAACGAAGAGCAACAGTAGATGATCTCTGAACACAGAAGAAACAGTAGCAATCAACATAACATTTCAATAACATCGTTTCCTTTAATCTCCAAGGTTCGAGAGTGCATATAAAGTGGTTTGGGAGAAGCTCTTGTTGGGTATATACGAATACGTGGAGACCGGCGGTAGCATTCTGCCAGAGGCTGGCAAAAGTGTGCTGCTCATTCTGTGTATCCCTCAGACACAATAGATGGGGGACCCCCTTGGGGATGGCCAACTTTACTGCTGATTGTTTCTTTTAGCAATTTGAAAGCTCGCTCCCACCCCCTGGACCATGGAGTTCCAATGATGATTTCTTCATGCCATTATCGTTGGGATTGCTGTTTCTAAACATCCCCATGTGTAATTCAATATGCAAACGTAATAAAAAGGGGAGCCAATCGATTGTTTTCCAGGTTCATATCCATCTCGGAAACACTGAGATTGATAGAGACCCCCAACCAACGTCTTTCCACACTTTGTGATATGAGCTCACATCATAGTCGATTACTAATTGAGGGCTTCTGATTCCTTCAACATCGAGCATATCTCGTGTGCTAGTTAATCGAAGATTAAAACATCGACATTCGTCTGAAATTCCATCATTATCAATGAAGTAGGGGTTGAATCGAATGATAAAACCTTAAGGAACACATGCTTTATTTTGAGGAAAATAACTGAACTGGCTCATAGAGCACTTTTCTTCCTTTTCTTTTTTTTTCAAATCATAACTTTAGACTAGATTCAGATAATTGACATACCAAACTGAAGCCAATGAGTTAGTCTTCTTTGGAAAAATACTACACTAGCGAAAAAATGGATATTACTCACCTAGATCTAGTCTAGTCGCATAGTAATTGTTGCTGCCGGGGCACTTCCACTGACGACCCTATCTGCAACTAGAAGCACGTCTACCAACATCGCCAAGCAGATACATACCGTCAAACTCCAATGAACAATAGAATGTTTAGCAAGTGCTCAGAAGAGAAGATCGTGTTTTAGTAAATTAATTGAATTTCCGTTTGATTACTATTATAAATAGTTTGTTTTCACACTAAAACCCAAGTACACTCAGGTTTCTACACTAAAAGAGGTACAAGTCGGACTCGATTATTCGGAATTTTAGACTCGATTATCCGGAGTATTTTATTTTGAATTTTCGGAAATTTTGAATAATATGTATATTAATTCTATATCGAATAGCTGTATGGGTATCAAATTAAAGAACTTGACTAGTAGAGTACAGGTAACTATGAAAAATGCAAATCCAATATGGCGACCACTACAAAATGGCGCATATTTTCTCAGAACTCCATCAATATGGGTATCACCGCGAGTAATCGGTTACATATTACTAACATAGTTGTAAGACAAAAATTGTCAAAATATTGGACTCCCGGCCCCGTCAGGCTAAAGCCACATGTGCCTTAATAAAATATATATTTTGGAAAAAAAATATGTGGGTATCAAATGAAAGGGCTTGATTAGTAGAGTTATTTATGAAAAATGCAAATTCAAAATGGCCGCCACCGCAAGATGGCGCAATATATATTTTATTCACAACCCCATCAATGTGGGTATCAAATGAAATGGCTTGCCTAGTAGAACACAGTTATTTATTAAAAATGCCCAAAAATGTATCAAAAGTAAGTTCTCGACTAGTAGAACATAGCAGATAATGAAAAATCCAATTTCAAGATGGCCACAGTCCCCAAACAACTAATTATTTTTTGAATGGTTTCATTCAGTTTGACCTGTTTCTATGTATGTTTGGATGTTTGTTGGATTGTCCCACATTAATAGAAAATTGACTGACCCCGTTCCTATTGAATGATTGGTCTGAAATTTGGAGCATACATTTAATTCTACTGTCATTATAAAACTGCGTATTCCATGATCTTGAAAAATTTAAAAAAAATGTCTGAATGGCTTGATTTGGAGAATACAATACACTATGAACAACATAAATTCGAAAAGGTCGCCGCCACAAAATGATCGACTATGTATTTTTTGTAATCCCCTCAATATTGGTATCAAATGAAATGATTTAATAGAATACAGTACAGGTCTGACTCGATTCTATGTGATTCGATTATATACAATCTTGGACTCGATTATATTCAGTTTGGAAAAAAATATTTTTTTTTATATTTCAAATATGGCTTATTTCATGAAGAAATGTTACCTTTCAACGTTTAGGTGAAGTTTAAGCGGCTATTACATGTACAGTGGGGTGAAAATCGTGATTTTTGAAGATTTTCGTGATTCGTGATTTCGTGATTTTGAAGATTTTGAAATTAAGAAAGATAGAAGTTGTGCGTCAGAGAACAAATTGTGGAGCGGTTAAAGAACTTCGTTTTAATTGATAGAAGTAATCAAGTTTAATATATTTTTTTAGGATAAAATTAATAATAACACATTAAAAATTATTAACTTTAAAGTGTTTTACCTCCAAAATGTTATTAAAATTCACTAATTTTGTTGTTCCACTACTCTATCCTGTACTAATTTTTTTCATCTTTCAAATGAAAGCATCAGAATCGTCTTCGTAGCGTACTTTTTAACGTAGAGCCAGTTTAAAGCCACAGAGTCCGAAACAAAAAAAAAGTTCTGTAACTCTGTCATTGTTGAACTTCGAACATATGCGTAGGAGGATTTTTTTTCATCAAATATGATCGTCTATCACCTCCTGAGAGAATCTGGATAAATTAATTTTTTTCATGTGAGAAAGGTGTTTTCTGACTTTAAGGGGATGAATCAAAAGTCAAATTCCTCTTTTATTTTCAAAAAACGAAAAGTACATCCAAAAAAACAAATAAAAAAAAAATTATTTAGACTCGATTATCGGGAGTGAAAAAAAACAATACTCCAGATAATCGAGTCCGACCTGTACTAGTTAGTGCAGGTTAGAAAAAAAATTATAGGAGGTTGTGTTCAAGGCACGACCGCATTATTGACGTAGAACTACGCTGTGGCTTAATTCAAGTCGCTTGTTTATAACTGCGGATATTATTTCATAATGCTACAAAAATTTTGAAATAACCATTCTACCAGTTTTGTCGCTCTGAAATATTTTCTTTTTATTGTAAATAGAATCATTTGAAGAAAATTTTTTGATGATTCATTCTTGTGCTCACAGAACTATACATGCTCGAGATAAGCGCAGCTGTCATCGTTGGTGAAGAAAGTTTTATTACTGGCAAGCGAAATCAAATTGCATACAAAATTCCAGAACGAAATTTACTTTCTTGGTGACTGAATAAACGAAATGAACTCTATCTGTTAATCTCAACAACCTCGAAAAGAGTAGCACTGCTTCATTATGATCAAGATTAGCGCAAATGCAATTCTAGTTGAAAGCAGTTTTGTAACTGGCACGCGAGCTCAAATAAATTAATAACCTAATATAACTTAATGAATAACTTGGTATTCCCCCAAATAATTTTCTGGTGCACTACCTTAACGCCTGCTTCACCATAGCGTCAGCATTGCTTTGCATAGCATTGAGCATTGATGACAGAAAACAAACAATGTTAACTGCTTGGAAAAAGGCTGCACATTTGCCTCAGCAGAGATTCATTACTAATACTCTAGCGTAAATATTTCTCTCCCGCTATCCGGAGAGAATTTTCCTACCGTCATGCGAAACCAAATGACTGACAAAATTCCAGAACATTTATTTTCTTGGTGAGCTGACGATAGCCTGGCTTGGTGATTCCCCACACAATTGTGTAGCTCAGAACCTTAATGCAATGGCGTCAGTTTGATGCAATGATTGCAATGCCAGAGACATCAACGAGTGGATAATTTGGTAGCGTTCACAGCTCATTCCGAAACGAAGACATGTGATGACGCAAAACATAGAAGAACAAACGATGTTCATTGCTTCGTATTCAGAACGACACCGAAAGTTTACCTTTCTACCTTGCTTGAGACTATAAACTTCTTCAGTTCATTCGTCTTTAACATTCAGGCCCTTGGAAAACTTTACTTTATCCATAATATTACTCCTCCACCCCATTGCCTTGAGAAAGGCATTCGATCCCTCGCCATCCAGCTCGCCCAATAAAATCTGTTGTTCAGTCGATTTCCTCATGAAGAATGAAAGTTTGCCTAAGCGAGATCCACTGTTTATACTCTAGGCAAATCTTACCCTTTGTTCTTCTTCTTTTCCTTTGTTCACGGAAACTTTACATGTATGAGGAAATGGGAATAATTCCAATTTTCATCAATTTAAACCATATACAGACTATGGAATTGTAATGTATAGCATATCAAACAAATCTTAGGGAATTTCCGATTTGTCTGGTATGTGATTCGCCAAAATCCGTTCGCGGCAAAAATAGTTATTAACGTTAACTTTATTTCATAAAAAAGTGACCTGTTTTCTGATTTGGCACCCTTAATAAAAAACTTAGTTCTACGTCAAAATTTAATTATTAATTTGTGCTTGGAGTAAATTATATTTTCTATAATTACCACTGTTACCGTTAGGGTTATATTCAACGCGTGTCCATTGTATAAGATATACAGGCACACTGTAATATATGTGTTATTTTTATTCCATATTTTGTAAAACTAACTCAGGTTTTTTGTAGCTTGAAGCTGATTATCTGATGAAGCTATCGGAAGAACAGTGTGTTTTTCCTGACTTAAACGAACAGTAATATTGAACGAAGATAAAAAACATATTAACTTTAATTAATTATTACTCAAAAACAAAAAAAAACAGCACCTCTCTGATTTTTTTTATATTTTATATTTAAAATCCTCAGCTTTCAAGAAAAAAATAAATAATCCCAATCCAAATAATGATCCCAAGACCATGTGAACTATAAAAAAAACAAATATAATCAATGATCACGAAAACAAAGCTCAATTTTGAGCATGAGTGATATGTGTTTTAAATTTGAAATGACGATCATTTAAATCGGTCCAACGGTTCGAAAGTTATAAATTAATAAAATAAGTATTTTTTGAAAAAAAAAGGGAAAAAATATTTTTCGGACCCCAAAATGGAAATTAGCACCTTAAATAAAAAAAAAAAAAAATACGGGTCTAATATTGTGCGAGAAAAAACATCTTTTCATGAAAATCAGAGAACCAGAAAATCGGTATGGCATGACTGAAAAAGCAATTCGCGGTTCCGAATTACAGTCTCAATCCAGCTAGCGAGCAGGTAACATTCTTCCTATTGCTAAAATCACACACAGACGATTTTCTCGATACAGCAGAAGAATGGAAGAATGTACCGGTGCAACTGGTATAACGTGGTATAACTTTCTCAAGACTAAAAATGACAGATGGCAAATGATATTGGATAATATTTACAAACTTCTCTCATTTTCAACTTCAACATTTCAACTTCTCACTAATTGAAACGAATACTTATTGTGTTATGTTCACTTCATGAATACAAATGCTCTTCCCATCGCATCATCACCACTTGAATCGAAAAAGACGATTGGGTAATGTCGAGGGCATAACGAGAGAAGCATAGTACTAAATAGTCTATTATGATACTTTTTATTAATATTTCACTGCAGATGTAATGTAAGTGAATTATATGCTTGCACTGAGCGGCGCAAATCCTTCTCAATGTTTGTGTGTTTTTTTTCAATTTTTGAAGTCACTTTTAGATTCTTAATGCTGAATGTACTACTGATTGCTCGCTATCTTGACCTCTCAGCAAAATTACATCTAAAATGCTCCCAGTAAAATTATTCTCAAAGAGAGAATCTACAAATTTTACAATGCAGCACTTTTCGCAGAATGGCAACAGAAAATCCGAAATAGTTGTATTGTGGCGCAGCCGAAGCAACCGAAATTGAACGAATTATCACTTTCAGGTTTCTACCAAAGAACGCAGCTCTCACCACTGGAGAATATCTTCTTCGCAGCTGGCTTCTAATGTGTACTTGTACTTTGATGGGATTTTCAACCCGGAAACAATGCACGAATTCGCGAAAATTGAGCGCTCGATCGGAGAAAATCACCAAGCTCCCCCGGCATACAAGTTATAAAACTCCGTTTTTCGGATAGTACTTTAGAATGTATCGAACTGTTGCATTGGCTTTCGTCTAAATAACTCTATAGCCAAATTTTCATGCATTTTGGGTATTAAATTAATAATAACGCCTTAAAAACACAAAAAAAAAATATAATATCATGTTATTTATATGAACCAAAATAAAGCTCTCTAAGCTTCAATTAAAATTTTCAACAATCAAGATTTTCACTCTACTGTACTTATAATAACCTTTTTACTTTCACCTTAATTTTGAAACATTACTTTTTTTCTTGAAATAAGCCATAATGGGAACACAAAGAAAACTTTTTCATAAAGGTATATCATCGAGTCCAAAATTGTATACAATCAAATCATATATAATCGAGTCTGTGATGCAAAAATTGACGCGGAATACTTTGCCATTCCATTTGTAGAATTTATTGCTTCTAGTGCTGCTCTTTCAGATTGAGACGCCATTTTTTGTATTATGAAGAATTTTGAACATGGAGTATAAATATCAAAATTGAATAATGAATAATGAGTAATGAGTAATGAGTAATGAGTAATGAGTAATGAGTAATGAGTAATGAGTAATGAGTAATGAGTAATGAGTAATGAGTAATGAGTAATGAGTAATGAGTAATGAGTAATGAGTAATGAGTAATGAGTAATGAGTAATGAGTAATGAGTAATGAGTAATGAGTAATGAGTAATGAGTAATGAATAATGAGTAATGAGTAATGAGTAATGAATAATGAATAATGAATAACGAATAACGAATAATGAAATTGAAACGGTTAAAAAAATTCAGTACTACGTGTTTTAAGTAATCAAATAATATGAAGTAAAAAATTTCATTCCATTTTTAACAATTCAAAACTGCCCTCATCTATCATCTGTCATCTATCAGATGGTGATAATTAATTATCCTCCCTCAATTTCTCAAATTCCCATTTTCACGATTTTAGATATACACGATTTATAATTTGATCGACATTATAAACCATTGTGATTCGAACGATTCGAAGTATATATACGACTTAGAATATGCAAGTTATACGGTTTACTGTTTGCTGAGTTGATTTGCCTTTTTAGAATTAATAGCTAAATGTTATTGTAAAGTACGTATTTCTCTAACAAGCACAACGAGTTTCAAGGTCATTATACACCCAAGTTTTTTTTACGCGGATTTTTCAATTAACCTGTTTTTTACGTGGATTTTCTATTTAACGCGGATTTTCCAATTAACGCGGATTTTCCAACTAACGCGGTTTTTTTAACGCGCGACCAGTGCAATATCACATCTCTCCCTCAGCTCACATTTTTCTCTCATGAGCAAATTACGGTAATTAGTGCTTGTAACGGAGTTTAGCGCTTATGTAACGGGTAACGGGGAGCTCGCCGGGCGGTATAACGGGACAGGGTTTTTACGGGCAACTATTCGTGAATGTCTTTCCCTGTCTACTTAGCTCTGGACGGTCCAACAGTGGTACAAAAGAGTGTACAAATTACTAGGGAATCTTCTAGCAACCTCAGATGACCTCATTCGTGAGGAAAACCGAACTATAGCTACCAGTAACCAACGAAATTGCAGGATAAAACTACGGGTTTTCGGAAGCGAGCAACACTCAATTTTTTACTTCCGTTCTACGTAAAGATAGTCCTATTTGATATATATATATATATATATATATATATATATATATATATATATATATATATATATATATATATATATATATATATATATATATATATATATATATATATATATATATATATATATATATATATATATATATATATATATATATATATATATATATATATATATATATATATATATATATATCATTAGGTTATTAGGTTACATGGTTTTTTTTACGTGGATTTTCCAATTAACGCGTTTTTTTTACGCGGATTTCTTTACGAGGTACGTATCCCTGCGTTAAAAAAAACCTGAGTGTATTCCAATATAATTTATTGTTTTATTGGTCGGTTGTTGAGAAGTAAGAAAACATGCCACACAAGTTTACTTAAATAACATTTTCAATTGCGGATTTGCGGATAGCGATGAACTTCTGCCAGTGTGAAAAACACTTCAGAAAAAAAATCACTATGGTAAACGTGCCAAAAAAATAATAGTGGCTTTTAACATTCAAATGATTTTTTTCTCGAATGTATTATCTGTAAATCAGAATGGATGTATGTTTAATGTATTTTATTACCTAATTCAATAATTCAATAATTTTATTACGACTGCTTGAAATCGACAGCTTTCTTCCACGTTAATATGCAAATTGATCCAAATGAATGCATATTATTTATAATGTCATTCAAAAGTCCGCTAAATAATAAATCTACAAATGTGAAAATAAAATTATTTAAGAATTAATCTTTAATTACTTTGGAAATCGTTGTATGCAACGCTGCTTTTTTGTGACCATTGCACGAACCATGTAACCATTTCACTAATGTTTATTTATTTCTGACAGATCTTCAATGTGGTTCAATATTTAGGAATAATAGTTTGTCCATCACAAATAATTTGAAATTCAAAAATTCCATGCCCATCTCACCCATAGTTTCCTTTCTTTCTCTTAAACTTAAACTAGAAGCCCTAAGGATCACGATTATTATGCTCAGAAAACGAGACGTCAAATAAATGATAATGCAAGCGTTTGCAGTACGTGTGACGTCCGTACGATCGAATCAAATACAGGAAATTCTTCACCCCTTTTACCACTGAAGGGAAGAGAAGTAAATATGATAACCATTCCCAGTCGTGTTCGGACGATGAGAAGGTAGCCACCCATCATCTCCTTCGTCGTCGTATTCGTCCTAATTGGCCTCACTAATTTATTCAAAGCACACTCCCAGCCACTCTCGGTGGTCTCTCGCACTTCACATTCGATATCGAACCACAATTATCGAAGCCCGAGCCAATATCTGCACAACAAAGTCAATATCGATTGCAATTCGCATGCGGTCCGTGTAATCATCGATGTCTCCTTTATTCGAAATGATGATGATGATGATGCTTGCGGCTCGGTCTCTCAGGTGGAGAGATCCATTACCGGCTGTCAGGTCCAATTGCACCGCAAAGCGGTCTTCCGGAGTTACTCCATAGCAGGCGTATCACTGACACGACACGAGCGCTTTGTTGGATGCTAATGAAATGATTGATCAAATAGAGTGAAAGACGCTTACAGCCATTTTTTCATCGAGCGCATTGAACGACAAACAGAGGGCGCATCTTGACGAGAAACCGCAGCTTCGGTAGTTCGATAGTTGACCCCGTCAATAAAATCGATAACACTTTCCCCTCTTCAGTCGGTCGGAGCTGGTCCTATCGGAACAATAAAGCTGAAACTACATCGGAGTTAAGTTTCATTTCAACGATGATTTTTTTTCCTACTCCATGATGCTCAGGCTGATACTTTCCATCCCGACAATATTAGCCCCAAAACATTCCTGCTAGGATCCGATTATATGGTGGCAAATTGTGTACTTCTGTTGCGCTAACTGACATCGGGAGTATGTAACGTGATCCTGCTACTACAGTTGTTGTCGGCTGTGTCGGTATGTTGCTGCTGCTAATGTAGTCACTCTTCTGTGTCGATGTTTCGGTCCAATGCGTGTCTCCTCTGAACGATGCATGTTGCGCTGGAAGCTGCGGCGTTCTGAGTTTTTTTTTGCATTTTCCAAACGGAAATAGAAAAAAGAAACTAACGAATGCACTAGCGAAATGATAGCCGCAATTGCTGAGGCTCAACTTTTTTTTTGTAAGCTTCAGTGGCGATGACGTGAGCCTGTTACCGCCGGTGATGATGGCGGATATTTGAATGATGCTGCGTTGGTTGAGTTTCGGGCGGCAAAAAGTTAGCTTTTTAATCATAAACTCACTGTTCCGGGCTATGTACTGTGACGGTAGTCGAGCAAATTTTCTCCAGTGCAGATGGAGAGAATTTACAAAACAAAAAAAAAATCTATGTTGATCGTTCATGGACTCGATCAACATAGATCTGTTGTTAGGGGGAAAATTTTAGTTATTTGATTGGATTGAATTAATCGAATTGTATTAACGAAAGGGTGGATTTATCGTATTCCATTAATCTACACTCGACATAAAAATTAGAGGAACAGAATGTGTAGTCGGAAATTTTATGTGATTTTTGACATGCTGTAACTTCGTGAAAATATCAACGTATATCGATGGGATGTACATCATTTTAAAGCTACAACTCTAAGGTATTGGAATGTTTTACGTACAAATTTTTATCCTGTTCCTGTAGGACCTTTCCATACAGAGTCATATCTGTTTGAATAAAAAATTACCGTTTCTTTTTTGATGATGAATTTATGCTGCCATACAAAAGAAACACAAATTTCTGCATTACTCGAGCATTAATCAAGCAAATGAAACCAAATTAGGCATATTGAGGTTTTAGGGTGCAATAGATGTTTCTATGGTAGCTAGACTCTCCACCCCCCTCTCTAAGGGGGGGCAGCCATACAAATGAAACACAAATTTCTTCATTACTCGGGAAAATGCAAATGAAACCAAATTTGGCATATGGGGGTTTTAGGGTGCAATAAATGTTTTTACGGTGGTTAGACACTCCACCCTCCTCTCTAAGAGGAAGCTGCCATACAAATGAAACATACATTTCTGCATAATTCAAGAACTAATTAAGCAAACTGAACCAAATTAGGCATGTGCAGGTTTTAGAGGCAAAGAAACATTTCTAAAGTGGTTCAACACTCCCCCCCACCTTTCTGAGGGGGAGGGAATGTTTCTACGATGGTATTACATCCCTCCCACCTCTGAAATGGAGAGGGGGTCCCATAAAAATATTACACGTATTTCAACCAAACATGACAATTGAAAATTTTCGGAAAACTCTGAAGGAAAAAGGGAAAATTCGGAAAATTAAATTCCCATATGTTCTACAATTACATAGTGACAAGTGCTGTTAGTCCATTTGATGTTTGCGCTAGCGAAATTGATCTTTGTTCGAAACTGGAAATGGATTTTAATGTGGTGAAACGCACTCCTATACCTTCTTCTATCTATACCAATAAAAAAGTATCGCCGAATGTGTTGATAAGAGCAGAACTCGAGGAAGGAATTGTCAGATTTAAGGCTGTCTTTATTCTATCATATTTTCTGTATAACGGGTGTTAAATAAAAAATGAGAATTTTTTCAATCACATATAAAAAAATTTTTTTTTTTTTCGTCGTAATTTTCGATTAATAAAAAATACTGAATTTTTATTAATAACATAATGTATTTTCTTCAAAAAAATATCAGTGAATGTTTGAGTAAGGGCCGTGGTCTGCTGTTCGACGCAACTTTGTGGCGATGCTCTCACAAGAACGTTGTACGGCACTTACGTCCATTTTCCGGATACAATTCCGGATTCTTGTAGTCAGTTGCTTCGTGTCCTTGGCCCTCCAGTTGTTTTTATACACTAGGGCACTGAGTGAGCCAAAGAATTCCTCTATTGGGTGATTTAACTGTCTCAATCTGCTCCTCCGTGTACTCCGGCAACCTCGTCTTCTTCCTGCAGACGAGTCCTTCCATCTTGAGCGTCCGATGGATCAATACGTGGGAGCAGCCATATTTCCGACCGGTGTCACGCAGGCTGGTTGCGTTATTGTTTTGTTGTCAAACAGCTTCTTTAACGATGTCTTCCTCTGCTTCGTCATTATCGTCACCGGACGACCACTTCCGACCTTCCGCTCTACGTTCAGGGAACCCAGGATACGATATACCGTACTGACAGATACATTTTCTTCCTTAAAATGTGCCACCGTAAACTTTTTTCCTTGCTGGAAATGCGTTTCGTAGAACCGTACAATGCGTTCGCGGAGCACGACGTTTTGACTAAATTCAAACTAGCAAAACCAAACACGCCTACTGTTTCTAGGGAGCCCAAAGAGCAATTTTCTTGGAGAAAGAAAATTGTACGCTCTTTATTTGAGTTACTGAAAGGTATTGAAAAAATTCTCATTTTTTATTTAACACCCGTTAAAACATTTATTCCATGTAATGGAGAAACATGTTATTTGCAAGAGGTTGAAAAATCTTGAACGAGAATTGTGTCTGAAAATAATCTGATATTATAATGATGAGTTTTGTTAGAAATACTAGGAATTTTATAGTAAAAGGTAAATTCAACGGGGTCGATTAGAAGATGAATCAATGAACAGTTCTGCGATTGGACCCATGAACTTGCTCATAAAGGGTGTGTCACATCAAATTGCATCACGGAAAAAACGCTGTAGAAATTCACCCAGTAGACCGATCCTATTGAAAATTTTAGACAGTAAAATAAAAACTATTAAACAACTTTTGGCATTTTCTTTTTATTCATACTTCGAGCCCAAGCCCGTATGCTCGCACCTTCCTCTTTACCCCGTCCATAAGGTTCTGTACAACGTCAGGTTGTAGTTTTTTTTGAACAGAAATCCATTTTCTCTTGAAGTCCGCCTCCGATTTGACAACTTTTGGGTTCTTCCGGAGGGCCTGCTTCATAATCGCCCAATATTTCTCTATTGGGCGAAGCTCCGGCGCGTTGGGCGGGTTCATTTCTTTTGGCACGAAGGTGACCCCGTTGTGACCACTCCAACACATCCTTTGAATCCTTCGTGCCACTAAGCGAGATCCGGCCAGAAAATGGTCGGGCCCTCGTGCTGCTTCAATAGTGGTAGTAAGCGCTTCTGTAGGCACTCCTTAAGGTAAACCTGCCCGTTTACCGTGCCGGTCATCACGAAGGGGGCGCTCCGCTTTCCGCAAGAGCAGATCGCTTGCCACACCATGTACTTTTTGGCAAACTTGGATAGTTTCTGCTTGCGAATCTCCTCCGGAACGCAGAATTTGTCCTCTGCGGAGAAGAACAACAGGCCCGGCAGCTGACGAATATCCGCTTTGACGTAGGTTTCGTCGTCCATTACCAGGCAATGCGGCTTCGTCAGCATTTCGGTGTAAGCTTCCGGGCTCGCATCTTCCCCATCATGTTTTGCCTTTCGTCGCGGTTAGGAGCCTTCTGAATCTTGTATGTACGCAGGCCCTCCCGCTGCTTGGTCCGCTGGACGAATGAACTTGACAAATTCAGCTTATTGGCGACATCCCGGACCGAACTTCTCGGATCACGTCTAAATTGCTCAACTACGCGCTTGTGATCTTTTTCACTGACGGAGCATCCATTTTTGCCGTTCTTCACCTTCCGGTCGATGGTAAGGTTCTCGAAGTATCGTTTTAGTACTCTGCTGACCGTGGATAGGACGATTCCCAGCATCTTACCGATGTCCCGATGTGACAACTCCGGATTCTCGAAATGAGTGCACAGGATTAATTCACAACGCTCTTTTTCGTTCGACGACATTTTTCCAAATTTACGAAAAATTGACAGTGAAGCATGGCCAACGTGATCTGTACACTCTTATCTGATTATAAGCGAAAGCTGAAGATATAATTCCTAAAAATTTAATTTTTACAGCGTTTTTTCCGTGATGCAATTTGATGTGACACACCCTTTAGTAAGAAAACGTGAATGTTGAAGGCATTGATAACAGAAAACAAATGTTGGGCGGGACGAAGTTTGCCGGGTCAGCTAGTAATAAAATAAATAATACTTTTCCCTCTTCGCGACCCATCTCAAGTTTCCTGAAATAATTTTATAAAATAAATAAAATAAAAATTATCTTTTTCAAACGCTTTATTCTACCTCACTTTATTTAGCTATGTAAACACGTTGTAATCTCTTGAATTAAATTAGTAGATGAGTGTATTCAAGCTTCAACGTATTTTGGATCGCACATGAACTTAAAGGCTAAGGGCAATCTTGTTATACAGTGAAATATCAAGAACATATTAGGACATTAATTTGATGGTGTTAAATCGTGTATATGTTTAATATACAGAGAAATTTAAAACGTGCCTGAAGGATTCGTACGCTCGAACACATTATCTTGCGCTAAACTGTTCATGTTTTTTTACTTGCTAAATTTTTCATCTTGTACTTTTCGTACTATTTTCTTTTCATCTTGCGCTACTCTCTACTAAAATATCAGTCATTTTTATAACAGTGTGTTTCACATAACACAACTTAGCTTCAAAGCAGTAATTCAGGAGTGTTGGGCTATAATCGATATGACAACACTTCAAAAGCTGTGTGACTCGATGACAAAGTGATCCGAAATGGAGGTGGACATGCTAAATAAATATATTTTTTTCATCGGAATTTGATGATGCAGCTAAACGAATGTCCACCCTAATTTCTCATATTTGAATTATTTTGAAAACAAAAAGTGATTTGTTTCTGTTTTTTGACGTAGGACTACGTCTAACCGGAAGATATAGGGGGTGAAATGGAAATCTAGGCACTGAACAAGTAGGAAAAAATGCAAGATTTGGAACGCTTATAACTCGAGCATTTCTCAATAGATCGCAAAGGTTTTTGCATCAATTGATAGGAAATATATCTACGCATCTATCATAACGAATAACATTTCATTTTTCTTGAGATAAATAATTGAATAATTGTGAAATATCAAGCATTGTCAAAATGCACTATGTGCCCATTTTTGATTGGTACATTTTGTGCTCCTCAAATCGTACCGACCAAAACGGGCGACCAGAGCAGCAGCGAAATAGAATGAAGCACGATTGGAAAGGAAAAAGAAAAAAAGAACGAAACATTGGTCGCAGTCTCACACTTGCGTAATTCTCGAGCCAGCCAGTCAGCCTAAAAATCCCCACTCCGCTGCCGTAACGATCGCTTTTGTGGACTTTTGTGGACACCGACTGGACAGCATCGTTGCTGGACGAGCTGGACGGCGAGGGATCGAGTGCCTTTCTCAAGGCAAGAGGGTGGAGGTGGTAGCGCTGGAGTAGAATAGAGTAGAGTTTTCAAAGGGCCTTTCTCAAGGTTAGAGACGAATGAACTGCAAAAGTTTAAAGTCTCTATAATACAAGACCTTCCTTCCTTCCGTAACGATCATTCTCATTCAAACCGTACACCACATCGGATCGCATCACAACACATCAAGAAACCAACCCAAGCAGCCATGTCTGGACATGGTAAAGTAGGAAAAGTGAAGGGAAAGGCAAAATCCCGCTCGAACCGTGTTGATCTGGAGTTCCCCGCAAGGGTAGCTAGGCCGAGCGCATTATTACCAGTGCACCAGTCCACCTAGCCGGCGTTATATAGTTTCGGCCGCCGAAGTGATCGAGTTAACTGGCAATGCAGCTCGCGACGATAAGAAAACCCGCATTCGGAACAGAACACATTCGGTTCGGTGGACATCAAGACAACAGGCAGTTGCAGCGAGTGGCGAGTGGCAAACGCAATCGCAAAACGGCATCAGGTAGCAGAAGAAAAAAATTTGTTCTTAATACAAACTGCTTTGGTGGCAATTCCAGAACGAGGAGACATCGAGGGCGTTCGAAATGGTTTTTTTCAAAACCACGAGTACTAAGTTTTCTAAATTGGAACCATTCCATAAAACAAGGCGCTTTTCAGGGCCATTAAACCTTCCAAAAAAGAGTTTAGGAAATACAGTTCAATGCTTTCTAAAACATTATCCAAAATAATAATAAAACACAAATTGATTTTTTCATAATTTGTTTGCCAGGATCTGATGAGTATGTGAATTTGGCAGTGTGGTTGTACGGCATCGGCATCATGGACGTAACAAAGGAGGACAAGTTAAGGGAAAGGCAAAGTCTCACTCGAACCGTGCAGGTCTCCAGTTCCCTGTTGGTCGCATTCACTGATTGCTCCGCAAGGATAACTAGGCCGAACGGAGTGGTGCCGGAGCACCAGTATACCTAACAGCGATTATAGAGTTTCGGCCGTCGGAGTGCTCGAGTTGGCTTGAAAACCTGCTCACGACAATCAGAAAACCCGCATCAAGAACAGAGCAGCTTCGATTCGGCGCTCATCAAGGCAACAATTAGTTTCAGTGAGTGGCAAAGTGTTTCTCCGGCACGTCGCATTCAATGTAATTTACTGAACAACATGTCACAAACTGAATGGGAATTTACCAACTGTGAAAGCTGTGGCGAGTGGCAAACGCAATAGCTGAACAGGAAGGTTTAACCGAACAAGATGGGAATATCGAGTGATAACAAAAACACAACACCAAAGGTTCTTTTCAGAACCATCAACATATTCATAAAGAGTAAACAGTAAACTAATCCATTTTTCAGGTAGATAGGCGGGTATTCACGTAGGAGAAGAAAATAAAACAATATATTTAAAATATATATTTAACAAAAGCTGTCCCCTTTATATAGTCCTACGTCACTACGGTTATGTCCCCGACATTACCCACCCGTCTTTTGATTAATAAATCTGGAAAATCCCGAAGGGAAAAGTACTCAAGGAGAGAGAAAAAAGACCAATCGATGTATTTCACCAATAAAATGTTAATATCAGAGAAATTTCTCGTCGGATTGGATGATCTCATAAAGTAGTGTTCAATTATTCAAATTTGGATGGTCCCGATGGTTTCAACAGGTACTGGCGTGATTTATGGAAGGAGGAACAGTATTTTTCGACCAGGAATTTTGGTGGAAGTTCGTGCATAGTTGGGGGGAGATTGTGTGCAAGATAGCTTTCACATCATTCAAGGATTACATACATGTTCTGGAATCCTCTGTCCTGCCGTTTTTGCGTGGATATCGTCACAAAAATTCACATTCCAGCGAAACAATGCTACTATTCATACCAGCACGGAAACTAAGCAATTGATTAAGAACCAAAATCTTATTTTTTTTGGACCGGCCAACTCGCTCTCGTGATTTGAATCCTGTTTAAAATCTTGTATGCAGAATCTACACTGAGGGAAAGTGATTCACCACGATTGAAGAGTTCAAGGTCGCAATTTCGGAATTTACAATTTCGGAAACATTGAAAAATATCCAGAAATCCGTTCAGCAGAATTTGGTAAAGAGTAATCCAACACGAATTTTGCAGGTTATTAGCCGATATGGTTGCCAATTATTGACAGTGAATTCGTACCGGTATGTAAACATGCTACGATTTTTTTCCCACGGCTAGAAAATTTGGATTTGGGGGACGCTTGGTTCCAACAAGACGGTGCAACAGTACACACTCCAAGAGCATCGATGGCTGTTTTGAGGGAACACTTTCCAGAGCGCCTTATCTCGATTAGAGGCGATTTGGAATGGCCGGCACGCTCTCCCGATCTGTCCCGTTGTGATTTTTTTCTATGGGGTTTTTCCCGTGTTTATGTGAACCGTCCAAGAACCCTACAAGATTTGAAGACCAACATCCAAGAAGAAATTGCCAACATAACACCTGCTCTGCTAACAAGAGTCATGACAAACGCCAGAAATCGGTTTACGCAATGTATGGAGAATGGGGGACGTCACCTAACAGATTTGATCTTCAAAACAATGTAAATAAAACCTTTAGACAAGTATTATAAAAAATAAATAAATATTTTACGATGCATACCATAGTTTTCATTGAGTTTTGAATAAAGGAAGTTATGCTGCCGCACGCTGTATTTCTACGCGCTTAAAAAGCGAGATTCAGTTGCGACTTTTCAAATTTCTATTTGTATTCATTTCAACCATCAATTGTCGTCAGTAGATGGTAAGAAAGTTAGAATTTTGTATATTTACAATGGTTTCAACACGCGATTGGACCAAAGTCATAGATAATCTTCGAAATTTAAAAAATTGATAATGCATACCGATTATTAGTACTTACTTCCGAACATTTTTCAGAAGCTCATGTTGTTATGTCATGGATAATGGTGATGGAATCGATATCACATTAGATTGGTTGATATAACTGAATATGTAGGGGATTCCGTTCGGCCGATACGAGAAGGATCTGTAGTGTTTGAAGCGCAACACATGCTACCCATTGTTGACCCAGTAAAATATATATATATATACCACAACAAAATTTATATTATCTATATATATATATAGATATATATATATATATATATATATATATATATATATATATATATATATATATATATATATATATATATATATTGGTATGTAGGGGTTTTTGGGGCCGGGAAAGGTTTTCATGATAGTTTGAGACCTAACCCCCCTCTCTAAGGGGAGGCTGCCATACAAATGAAACATAAAATTTCTACATTACTCGAGAATTAATCAATCAAACGAAACCAAACTAGGCATCTGGAGGTTTTAGGGTTCAATAAATGATTCTATGGTGCTTAGGTACTCCTTCCCCTCTCTTAAGGGGGGCTGTCATACAAATGAAACACAAATTTCTGCATTACTCGAGAATTAATCAAGCAAATGATACGAAATTTGGTATGTGGAGGTTCTAGGGTGCAATAAATGTTTCTATGGTAGTTAAACACTCCACCCCCCTCACCAAGGGGGGGCTGCCATACAAATGAAACACAAATTTCTGCATTACTCGAGAATTAATCAAGCAAACGAAACCAAATTTGACATGTGAAGGTTTTAGAGTACAATAAAAGTTTTTATGATAATTAGATACTTCTACCCCCTCTCTTAAGGGAGGCTGCCATACAAATTAAACACAAATTTTTGCATTTCTCGAGAATTAATCAAGAAAATTAAACCAAATTAGACATATGGAGGTTTCAGGGCCATACAAATGAAACTCAAATTTCTACTTTACTCGAGATTTAATCATGCAAATGAAACCAAATTAGGTATCTAGAGGTTTTAGCATGCAATAAATGTTTCTATGGTGGATAGACACTCCTCCCCCTCTCTAAGGGGAGAAGAGGAGACGTGTCTGTATTTATTCTATCATATTTTCTGTATCAAACATTTATTCCATGTAACGGAGAAACATGTTATTTGCAAGTGGTTGATAAATCTTGAACGAGAATTGTGTCTGAAAATAATCTGATATTATAATGATGAGTTTTGGTAGAAGTACTAGGATTTTTTTTAGTAAAAGGTAAATTCAACGGGGTCGATTAGAAGATCAATCGATGAACAGTTCTGCGATTGGACTCATGAACTTGCGCTTAGTAAGAAAACGTGAATGTTAATTTTAATAATAAAATAAACAATTTTGGGCGGGACGAAGTTTGCCGGGTCAGCTAGTGTTACATAAAGTAAAATTATTATTTTCTATCCTTCTCGGCGTAGAAAAAATACTTGAAACCGGGAAAGTTGAACAAAAAATCTTTTTTTTTCTTAAATTCAAATAAATTTCAATTTCATTTTTTTGTAATTATTTTATTCATCTCTATGTAGGGTGACCATCTGTCCTGATTTAGCAAGACATGTTCTGATTTTGAGATCTATTTGGGGTGTCCTGATTTATTTTTCACAATATAGTTTTCATCCTGATTTGCAAGCGAAATTAAATTTTGTTGCACAATCAGAATTACTTCCATTTTATTTTGTTTTTGAGTAAAACCTTTTTTTTTGAAAACTAAAGTTTTGTGAACATATAAAGAGTAGCAGTTGGATCTTCCAACTCTTTTCATTTAGAGATTTTGTTTCACTGAGCACGGTGATGTTTTTGTGTTTTGTCTCAATATTCAAACGTCTAAACCAGGGGCTCTCAAACTGTTTTGGGCAATAGACCCCTTTTTCAGAATGAAGTGATACCATAGACCCCTATAATCAAATTTCTTTAAAAATCTCGAATTTTTTTCTTATTCATACATAATATTTACCAATCTGAAAACTATGCAGTTGATGAAATGAGAAAAATTGACATTATTTTCTCATTAAAATTGAACAAAATAAATGTATACATGATCTTCAGTAATTATCAAGTGTAAAAGTAAGTAATAAATTTTTGAAACTAACTTTAAAATCGCAAAGATAAGATAAAAATATGTTCCGGAAAGACGCATTCAAAAACTATGGGTGGGTTATACCTAAAATACAATCGCAAGGTTGATGTAGGGCTACCGTTGTCTCATTTGAGTGTATTGATTAAATTATTCATTAAACCAGTGATTGAATGAAACAATTCCCGAATTCAAATGCTAAGAAATCCCAATTTAGGTCAATTCATGCATTGTGATAGATTACTTTCTGCGTTGCAAGTCGTATGGCATGATACCTTGTTCATTTCATTCATTTCTCGTGGACTTCCAAAATATGTGAACGCCAGAATGGCTAAGCGATCAATGTATTTTACATTTCCCTCTGAATTTATTGCATCTCCCAAGTGTACGTACTGCTCGAACCGCAAGCTTGCTTGATTGATTGAGCTTCAGGCACTCAGTTTTAATTTTGACATGTAAGTTGAACGCATGTTGTTCAATCGACGTTATGGACGTCATCGCAGCAAATTGGTATCAACATTTTGCCAAACCGTATACGTAGAAGTTCAGCGCGCTGAAGACGTCAGAGGAGATCTTCGAATAATCGAGCCAAAGCATTGTGTTCATACCGCTTTTGAAGTCTGTACATATTCCCGAGGGTAAAGATGCATGCGGGTACAAAAGTACCCGCATCTTGCATCTATTCCGCAATGCCGATTTCCCCTGGCTCATTGGTTTTGAAATCTGTGTTGAGGAAACTTAATCCGATCTTCAGAAAAGTATGCGAATACAGAAATACCCGCACCTTGCATCAAATTATTGTAATGAATGAACCTGGTGACTTTCTACCAATCTATCTAAATCCAGTTTAATATTGGTGAGTTGAATCATTAAATCACCGCGTTCGAACGGTTTCTTTGTTCATTTTTAATATATCGAACATACCCTAACAACAGAGCTTCATTGACAGGTAATGAAGACTCGCTCAACTGGAGAGAGGATCTGTTGGTATGTAATAACACTTCGTCATTTCGTCTCTGAACGATGTCATTGCTCAAAGTCATTTTTAGTAGAAAGTACGTACCAAATATTTTGTAGCTTATTTTACCACGCATTTATGTAAGTGTAAGTACAAGTTGTTTCAGGTATGTTCACGAGTCTACTCATTGATAAACTTGCATATAGTCACTATTGTATAGAAAATTTGCGTTAGACATCAATCAGCGTAAAACCCGAAAACAAAGAAAACCGAGTATTCATAATTTTCGGTGACAAGAGGTCGGTGTTAAGCCAGAGGGGACCAAGTCGCAAAATTGAAAATTTCGAGTTATTGATTGAATTAGGTTAAGCATGTTGTAAGGTACATCTATCAGATCTGAAAAATCAAGCGTACAGCACTTATTTTGAATGATCAATGAAAATCCTTTATATCACCTAGCTTCAAGCTTCTCGAAATCATGGAAATGGCACTTGGACCAGTCTGACTTAACACCGACCAAGTATCCTGAAGTATGTATTAGAAAAAATGCTACGCGTAACTGCATATCTCTTAAATTATTTTTCAATCACTTCATTTTAATTCACATTATTCACCTGTGTGATCACGTTGTAATTTCTTGAATTAAATTAGTCAATGAGTTGTTTGGACCAGGGTTGCCATAATAAAATCTGTATTTTTGGTCTCAAAAAATTTTTGTAACTGTGTTTTTTTCTCAGAAAATCTGTATCGAAATCTGTATTAACCCTTTGCGGACGTTTGTCTGCTTTCAGCCACCACAGCAAAGAAGTATACTAATATTATCATTTATGTAACAATGTACCAGTTCACACTTTTTCTGAACGGATTATAATGTCTTGTGATTTTTTTCACGAACCAAACCGGTACTATTATGTATAATAGAGAACGGTGATCAGTATAAACATAAGTTGTCATCCATGCTTGAGGAAAGGATTGACGAAAACTACATGTATTACAGCACTGTGTAGATGTAAAGAGTATTGTTCTGTATGTTCAAACAGAAAAAATTAAAAAACGAAAGACGCTAAACTATTTCCGTTCAATCTTGAAGCATAATCTCAGCTTAGTATCATTGATTGTCATAGTTATTATGAACTTGACGATGTTGATGGTATCCACGTAAATAATCGTATTCTCTGTGGTTTAGTAGGATTAAGAGTGTTATTTATTTATTGTAAAGTTAGCCGATACGCAGACTTTTGCATCTTTTCGCCTTAGATTGAGCATTAGAAAGCAGTACTGCACGCTACATATGAATTATAAAATGACTCCCATTCAGACTATATGAATAAATAAGCTATATAAATAAAATTGATGAGTTGTGAAAAAAATTATTGAGATCAAGCCATAACTGATATTGGATCGTTATTTTGAAAAATCTGTAAATCTCTATGAAAACCAAAAAAATCTGTAATCTGTATCTACAGATTCTTGGTTTCTAAAAGTCTGAAAAATCTGTATAAATACAGATTATTCTGTAGATATGGTATCCCTGGTTTGGACTTGAATTTGATCATGACTTCATTCGTTCTACTAAAATATTAGTCATTATTATAACAAGTTGCTTCACGTAATACAACTGATACACTATCAAGAAAGTTTCAAATAAGAACTTGTGTTCATTAATAGGGGTCGATTTTTAGACCTCGTCGGCCCCCAAAACCCCAAACCCCAAATTTTCGTTTGTGTCGACCCCTTGGAGTCGATATCGACCACTTTGAGAAACCCTGGTCTAAACGAAAGTGTCATTTTACCGACGAATTACGCCAGAAGTACCCCTTTTTCACAAAATAACTTAAGGATTATGCGGCCAACGCTGCATATGTGATCCATAAATGTCGGTGGCTCATAGCGATATTTAGATTTAGCCATTTTTTTGAAACAGAAGTTTGAAATCAACTATGAATCATTACAGGTAGATTAGATTAAGAAAAACATATCCAAATACCGAAGCATTGGCAGAATATTCGATTGGCATCCACTTCCAAATCCATGCTGAACTATGCGGTGCAGAAATCCAACCGCTCATAAAATTGCACTTCATACCTGTTGCTTGTAATTCGGTACCATTGCACTTGATGTTTGATGACTCTGAAACCACCAAAATTGTGAATACATAAATTTCGTTTTCGTGTTTTTATTTATTTATATCCCGAAGAATCGTAATGGTTTGGTCATATTTGTAACTGTGACAGGTTTCCTGATTTTCAACTCAGACCAGGTGGTATCCCTATCTCTATGTAAATCTAACGTAAATTCGTCCGTAAAAAATTGCATTACTTTCAATTCCCGATTACATTATTTATACGTGCGTCAAAATAATGTATAAACGAAACACGAAAATCAAACCCCAACACCCCAAACCCCGGACTCCGTCACGAACCTGCCGAGTCCAATCTTCATGTATCCTCATACCGAGTGCTTTCTAAAATGTGCTCTCGCTAACATTCATTTCGTGCTGTCTTATCATCTACTGATTGACAACCCCCGGCTCCCGTCCCGTCAGCAAATGCACACAGAGCGACGTATCGTATCCCGGTCCCGATGGTCGGCCGATAGCCGATGGCTCTCGAGCTCCCAGATCCTCCATCACTCGAATCAAGTGAAGCCCCCCCTCATCACATCGCAGCAGATAACAAAAGACAACAAACCGGATCGAGTTGTTTGCGAGAATGGGTGTGTAAGGATCATCCAAAAACTTTTCTGAATTAGCTTTATGAGCATCCGCCGCTGAATTTTCTGAATTTCCCGTGCTGAAGGACAAAAGGACAAAACAAATATTTTCGCTGCGGAACGCTGTGTCACTGCCTCAAGTTTCAGGTGGGAAAGGAGTCTGTTTGCAGAGGCAAGCTTTTCGAGGGGTATCCTCAAACAGGTTGTATTCCGCCGAACAGGAAGAATTTATTAAAACTTTTCCACGTGTACAGCAATTGTTCCTCCCGGCCTTCTATTGTATTTTTTTTGTTGTTGCTGCTGCTGTGATTGATACCATCTGCTGGGATGGGTTCCCATCTCGAGAAGGGGCTGTTTGCTCCATGACAAATTCTAACCGGTGGAGCTTCGGCGAAAAGTACACTTTAACTGTAAAGTAAAACAAAAGTTAAAAAACGACAAAAAGTTTACCGGAGAGATTAAAGTAATATTGGCGTAAATGTGTGCAATTTAACACTGTCTGAAGCCACTTCGGAGCCACAGAGGTATTCCGGGATGAGTGGGTGCTCTCGAGCGAGGCTGATTGATCTGTGCGGCAGACTTTTATTGATCCATTCACATAATAGATTCCAGTCAGGCTGACTTCCATTATCGGAAAAGGGCTCTAATCGAAAGAGTAAACAAATGAATTAGGTAAACAGTTCCCAGCCCTTTTCACCGTAAATTGATGCCGGTCCGGTGTGTATGCAAACTCTCCTTCATGTGGTGTACCCGAAACCCGTAAGAAAAGGCCAAGAAATGGTGCTCCGTGCCCAACTGAACCTTAATTTATCTCCCAAACCGACAGCTCAAAAGAGGATTTCTCCGTCGCCTGCTGCCGAATGATTTGAGTTCATAATAGGCAACGAGAAAAGGAAGCCACAACCACCGGCAGCCTCAAAATATGTGTGTAACGATAAAAGCGGCGTCTAATTTAATTCCGGCAGCCTTGTTCGTCTCAAACTCCTGGCCCTGCTCCACCCCGCCGCAAAAGTTGTTGTACGCGTACGAATTGGGGCATAGATTTGGAGGGGATTCCCGCTGCCAACGTGCAGACAAATGAGGGACGGCTGGGGTTTCCTTAGGATCCAAAGAGGTGGCAAAAGGTACGACGTGAACATGAGCAGAGGGAAATACTGCAAGATTCATATCGCTGAGACGGTGCGAAAGCAAATGAGAAACTTCATCCTCAGTGTACAAGTATATTCACTCGCCGCGCAAGGATTGGGGGGAGTGGGGGACGAATCCTTTTCACCAAATTAAATGAAAACACATGCTGCTGTGGAGTCATGGTGAACGGGGTTGATGTTGTTTGTAACATTCGTTGTCACCGTAAGTGACGTCGGCATTTGAGATTTACGTGTTGATAAGGAACATGAAGTGTGAGAATGTGGGGTGAGCTCGTTTAGCTGGGGGGAGGCTGGATTCATTCGGAAAAGATTGAAATGAGTGAACGATACATTCAATCATGCATTAAATCGCTAGAGTTTATTACATTTATTTGAAAGAAAGGCGGTTTCCATTGACACTATGTAGGTTTAAGGTGTGTCGAAAAATAATTGTGACTCCATCAGATTAGCACCCGCAGTGCCATTGCTAACAGTTTCCGCAGAAGAAAACATTGTTCTACAGTAGAATAGTACGGGACAAAGGTGCGCACCTAACTGTTGTCGTTCAATAACTCTTGAAATAAAAGCAAATAAAATTCAGTTTGCTCACCAAATCTATTTATAAAAATGGATTTCTGTCTGTCCGTCTGTCTGATTCTTATGGACTCGGAAACTACTGAACCGATCTGCGGCAAATTGGTATGTAGGGGTTTTTGGGGCCGGAGAAGGTTCTAATGATAGTTTGAGACCCCTCCCCCCTCTCTAAGGGGGAGCTGCCATACAAATGAAACACAAATTTCGGCATAACTCGAGAACTAAGCAAGTAAACGGGACCAAATTTGGCATGTGGAGGTTCTAGGAGACAAGAAATGTTGTTATTGTGGTACGACACTCCTCCCTCTATTCTGAGAGGGGGCTGCCATACAATTTAAACACAAATTTCGGCATAACTCGAGAATTAATTAAGCAAATAAACCCAAATTTGGCATGTAAAGATTTAAAGGGGCAATAATTGTTTCCACGGTGGCCCGAGACCCCTTTCCCCTCGCTGAAGGAGGGGGGAGGTCTGTCATACAAATGAAACACAAATTTTTACATAACTCGAGGACAAAGCACGGAAATGGAACCAAATTTAGCATGTGGAGGTTCTAGGAGACAAGAAATGTTTTTATTGTGGTACGATACTCCTCCCCCTCTCTAAGGGGGGCTGCCATACAAATGAAACACAAATTTCTGCATAACTCGAGAATTAATCAAGCAAATGAACCCATATTTGGCATGTGAATATTCAAAGGGGTAATAAATGTTTCTATGGTGGCTCGAGACCCCTCCCCCCTCTCTAAGGGGGGCTGCCATACAAATAAAACACAAAGGGCCTGGCCGGGTAAACCTTCTAAATCCAATGTAAAGATAATCTCATATATTTTTAGATACGAGAAAAAAAGTTGTACAGCGCAATGCTCTTCTTTTTCTTCTTCTGTAGGAGCATTGAACCACTGCGACCATTAGTTTGATCTATTGTGGTGCACTCCAGTTTACTATATATGCGCTGTCAGTTCGTTCCATCACTCAAGGAATAAGTGATAGTCGCACTAGGACTTTGCATCTCCCCCCAAGAAGGTATGACTTCTTTTAAGAAGTTTCTTACCTTTTTTGGTTCAGCAGACCATATCTCGTTAGGCATAAGAATGCCCTTTCCAAGAATCCGCAGTCTTTGCTGAATCAATACACTGCATTGACACAGTAAATGTTCCGAAGTTTCAGCATCAAAATTGCAGAAACGACATTTATCATCCGTTATTTTCCCAATTTTTTTGAGATGATACCTGCTCGGACAATGTCCGGTCAATAGCCCAGTCAACATACTCAGATCGGCTTTATTCAAGCTGAGTAGGCTGCGTGTTATTCTATTACAAGGTGTAATGAATGATCTTGATTGTCGTGATGTTGATAGAGCTCTCCAGTTGGCTTCAATCATCGATATTTTCCAGGATTTGAGCTCGGATTTCAGACAGGATGTAGATAATCCGCAAAATGGCTCAGGTCCGACGAATTTAGTTGAAGATCCTAATCTTGCTAGAAGATCAGCTTTTTCATTACCTTCTATACCGCAGTGACCAGGCACCCAGTATAGATTAACGTCATTAGTTACAGCTAGTTTTTTTAAAGAAAGAATACATTCCCAAACTAGCTTTGACTGACAAGTATATGCTTTCAATGCATTTAGAGCTGCTTGGCTATCTGAGAAAATACAGATACTGGCATACCTGTGTTTCCTAGCCAAACAAATGTTTGTACATGTTAGAATAGCATGTATTTCTGCTTGAAAAACTGTAGGCCACTGTCCCATTGGAATTGAGACATCTATCCCTGGTCCAGTAATCCCAGCTCCTGTAGATTTTCCAATTTTTGACCCATCTGTGTAAAACACGAGTGATCCCGGACGAGTTATTGGACCACCTTCTTCCCATACGCTGCGATTGAATTCAATCACTTTGAAAGGAACGCTGAAGTTAGTCTCTGTTTCCATCCAGTCTTCGTTCATGATTAATATAGGATTCAGTTGAAAATCTTTCAGGATTTGCAAGTGCCCCTTAAGATCTCCTTGTTGGAATTGTTTCGTACGTTTAAGCCTAAGAGCACCTTTTTCCGCTTCAAGTTGCACATATTGGTGCAGGGGTAGAAGGTATAAAAGAGCATCTAGGGCTTTGGAAGGAATACTGGGCATTGCTCCAGTTATTGATAGGCATGCCAGACGTTGTAGTTTATCAAGCTTTTTCTGAGCTGATATTTGTGTTGTTTTAGGCCACCACACTAACGAAGCATAACTTAACCTGGGTCTCACAATTGCCGAGTATACCCAGTGAATCATTCTCGGTTTTAGACCCCATTTTTTTCCGAATATACTACTACATGCCCAAAGAGCAGTTCGGGCTTTAGAAATAGCATACTCTAGGTGGTCGTTCCAGTTTAGCTTTTGATCAAGTATGACACCTAAATATTTTGTTCGTTTGGAAAGCTCCAATTGTACACCTCCTAATCTAAGATTTGCAATCTTGTACTTTCTTTTCCTGGTGAATGGAATTATAACTGTTTTAGAAGGATTGACGCTGAGTCCTTCCAGTTTGCACCATTTGAGTGTGTAGTTTAGGGCTGTCTGCATTCTGTTGGAAATAGTATGCTCACATATACCCCTAACTAAAATAGTTATGTCATCGGCAAATCCAATGACTTCGTACCCCTGGTTGGTCAGATTGTTGAGAAGTTCATCAACAACAAGAGACCACAGCAAAGGAGACAGAACTCCTCCTTGAGGGCAGCCTCTTGTTGGTTTCGTCGTTAGAGTTGATCCTCCTAATTTGGCTGTTATCATTCGGTTGGCTAACATAGCATGTATCCATTTGGAGATGCACATGTCAAAACCACATTTTTTCATAGCTCTACTTATAGAATTGTGTGAAGCATTATCAAATGCTCCCTCAATATCAAGAAAAGCTGTAAGTGAGATTTCTCTTGCGTCTAAAGACTTCTCTAGTTTTGAAATTAACGTGTGAAGCGCTGTTTCAGTTGATTTATTCGCTTGATAGGCAAATTGAGATTTGTTTAATGGTCTCCTGTTCAAATATGATGATTTGATATGGAGATCAATAATCTTTTCCATCATTTTTAAGATGACAGATGTTAGACTAATTGGTCTATACGCTTTGGGAGTTGTCCTGTCACGATTGCCAGCTTTGGGAATAAATATAACCCGGACTTCTCGCCATTTACTAGGAATGTAGCTTAGTACCATACTAGCTCTAAACATCTCCGTTAGAAGAGGGACAGTGATATCCTTGCATTTTTGTAACAGCACCGGATAAATCCCGTCTGGTCCTGGAGATTTAAAGGGCTTCAAGGAATCCACTGCCCACTCAACCCTTGACTTCGTGAAGACCGCCCTAGCCATTTCATTAGCTCTATTCTCGTCTCTGATTGGACAAGATTGAGCTGTATTGAGGACCTGTGCGTTTCCCGAAGTCATTTGGATTGATCCTGGGAAGTGTGTTTCCATCATGATACTAAGTGTCTCCTGAGAATCGGTTGTGAACTGTCCATTTTCTTTTCTTAGACTACCAAGATCATTGGTATGATCCTTTGAGAGGGCTTTATGGAGTCTTGCTACAGCAGGTATGTTTTCAACTTGCTCACAAGTGAGCTTCCAAGTCCTTCTTTTGGATTTGCGAATTTCTTTATTATATTCCGTTAGACAGTTTTTGTACTCTGTCCAATTAGAAGTAATTTTTGCCTTGTTGAAAAGTTTTCTAGATAATTTCCTAAGCTTTTCGAGTTTTTTGTTCCACCAAGATGCATCCTTACTTGATGTTTTCCGCGTTAGTGGACAGCTTTCTTCAAATGTTGATGAAATATTGGTTCCATATTCCGACGAAACTAGCTCAAGCTGTTCAGTGGAAGAAATAATTTTCAATGACATCGAATTATTGTCGAGAAGTTTGGAATGATAAATATCCCAGTTTGTTTTTCTAGGGTCTCTGAATTGTTCTATCAGAAGATCTCCTGAATTATAATTAAACATTATATGTTTGTGATCAGATAGCGATTCTTCACTTGACACATGCCAATTCTTTAACGTATCTGATAATTTAGAGCTACAGAGTGTTAGATCAAGAACTTCTTGTCTAACTGAGTTAACGAATGTTGGATCGTTTCCCTGGTTACAAATGTTAATATTATGCGACATTAAATATTCAAGCAAACACTCACCTCTAGTATTGACGTCGCTACTACCCCAGACCGTATGATGGGCATTAGCGTCACATCCTATTATGAATTGTTTGTTCTTCAATTTACAGTGTTGAACCAACGCAGCAACTTCTAATGGGGGAATTTCAACGTTGTCTCCTGGAAAATAAGCTGATGCGATGATGATGGCGGTTTTCCCTCGGGTCGTTGGTACCTCCAATTGTATTGCCACGATGTCTCTATTGATGAATTCTGTAAAGGGTACATGTTCAATGTTATCCCGTAGAAGAATTGCTGCCCTTGGTGCAGTTTGTGTGCTATCGTAAATGAGCTTACTTTTTGGTGTAGAAATTCCTCGGATTCTATGATTGTTGAACCAAGGCTCTTGAATAAGAGCCACGTCCAAATTCTCGTGAATGAACCTTCTGCATAGGACACTACTTGCTCCCTTGGCGTGGTGAAGGTTCACGCAATGCTCTAAATATACCGACAAAATTTAGACATATAAAAAACAAAATTTTAAATATATTAGAGCAGTAATGGGTCTCTAAATTCAAAATAAATTAAAAATGCACAAAAAAACAATTTTTTTTTCGCGCAACCCTCTTAAAATTCAAGAAAAAAATACGCTACAAGTGGAAAAAACAACACATACGAACGCATTTAAATAAAAATTAGAGTAAAATTGGGCCTCAGAGTAATATTTTTTTCTAAATTTCGAAAATATATATACTTTTTTTTTGTACCGCGAAAAACACTCTAAACATCCGGAAAAAAAATCACATATACCTAAAACAGACGTAGGAAGAAATTTGAATACAAACTAGAGTAGTACTGAATGTGAAAATAAAAAAAAATTAATTTAAAACAAAGATAAAAATTAATTTCAAATTTTTTAGTGTTAGATTTTCTGATGAAAAAATTGTTTCAAAATATTGATCGATACACCTAAGTGAGATGTACTTTCAGTTTTTTTGACGTAGAACTACGTCTTTCATTAAGGGTGTCAAATCAGAAAACAGGTCACGTTTTTATGAAATAAAGTTGACGTTAATAACTATTTTTGCCGCGAACGGATTTTGGCGATTTACATACTAAACGAATCGGAAATTCCGTAAGATTTGTTTAATATGCCATACATTAGAATCCCCTTGTTAGTAAATGGTTAAAATTCATGAAAACTTTAAGTGTTTCTATTTTCCCATACATTTGTTCTGTCCATTTGAGTGCTTTCCCGAACAGAGCTATCAAGAACGAGCAACTTATCGACGACCGACGGAGGGGAAATCGTAGGATTTAAAGTCTCCGTGAACAAAGGAAAAGAAGAAGAATGAAGGGGAATACTTGCCTAGAGTATAAACAGTGGATCTCGCTGAGGCAAACTTTCATTCGGCATCGGACTGTTGAGTAATCCAGTTCACTTTGCTTTCGCTGCGCTTCGATCTAAGATTGGACCCCTCCAGTGGTAATCCAACTTGGAAATCGTCGTTTGATTTTTCTGTTCGTTTTTCGCGTTATTCGTATCGTGTGTTCTTCTTTCCGCGTCATAAATTGGACGCTTCGCGTAGTGTGCGATGAGCAAGAAGAAGAGGAAAGCAGGCTCGAGCCCTACAAAAAACAAACGCATTGTCAGGGGCAATAAAATTTCGTCATCTAATGATGCACGCGGTGTTGGTGCAGTGAAAAGCGCTCGCACTGAACCGAGCCTTCGCGAATGTGACACCGCACCGAACAACAGCGAAGTAGACGATTTCAGCGCGTCGGTCGAAAATGTAAACGCCCAGGCAGCAACCAAAATCAAGCTCCCCCCGCTGGGGGTGAAGGCGGTCGCTTTTGACAAACTCATCAGCGGATTCGCATCGATGGGTGTTACAGCAGAGTACAAGCTGTGTGGCATAATTCGGTCTTTTTCCAAGCAGTTAACATTGTTTATTTTCCGTGTGTGCTTTTGAGAATGCATCAATGCATTAAACTGACGTTATGGCGAAGCAGACGTTAAGGTTGTGCACCAAAAAATTATTTGGGAATACCAAGCATCTTGAATATCTTACTGGAATGTTATAAGTTATTTGGGTTCGCGTGTCAGTCGCAAAACTGCCTTCAACTAGGATTGCATTTGCACTAATATTGATCATAATGAAGCATTGCTACTGTTTTCGAGGTTGTTATTAACAAAAAGAGTTTATTTCTCTTGTTTAGTCATCAAGAAAGTAAATGTTCTGGAATTTTGTATGTGATTAGGTTTTGCTTGCCAGTAGAAAAACTTCCTCCACTAAGGGTGACAGCTGCGCTTCTCTCGAGCATGAGAAAGTAATGTAACTCTTTTCGAGGCCAGTAATATTAACAGAAGCGTTTCTTTTGAGAATAGCGTAAAATGATGAGAAATGTTTATATTGCTAGTAGTTTCAAGCCACCAATGTATGGGTCTGTATGCATGCTATGGTGAACGCTTGTTTGGCGCTTGGTTTACGCTTAGTTTGTACGAACGATATCTAGAGGTGCGATTCCTTTGAGGCAATACTAAATAACATGTAGCATGATATTTGATACTTGCAAGTGTTGTCATTGTTGTTGTTTACATGCGGTGCCAAAGATATATTGATGCAGTTATGAGATATGGAATAATGGTGCTGGTGCAACATGTATATAATCGACTGTAGCCGAGTCTATGTCAATTTCGAAAAAGGCCACCGGAATAGCCTTCGAGGTAAATTTTCAATGCATTGACATGAAATAAATTGCGACATACGATTGTTTTGCAAGGGCAAGAATGAATCAGTCAACTGATTCTACAATGAAAAAAATCATTTCAGAGATTATTCTACTAAGCAGTTGTTTCTAAAATTTCACAGCATTATAGAATAATATCCGAAGGTATAAACAAGCGACTTATATAAAATAACAGCGTAGTTCTACGTCAATAATACGGTCGTATCTTGGACACAACCTCCTATAATTTTTTTCATATTGTTGTCTCAAAGCTATTGAGAATGACGTAAAAAAAACGAAAAGGTGCCTTTTTCACCATAGTTCATATGGTGTACCATATTAGGACTCAAATATATGGTACTAATGCAAAAATGTTTTATTTAGTACCCTATACAATATTTTCCATACAGCAGCCAGATTATTTGGAAATATATAAAAAAATGTTTTTTGGTACCGCGCAACACTGAAAGAAATCTGAAAAAAATCACACATTTGTAGAAAAGCCGTAGAAACACATTTAAATATGAATTAGAGTAGTACTGAATCTCAAAATCCCAAAAAAAATTAAAAATTTCAATTTTTTTTAGTACAAAAATTTTTGATGAAATTTTTTTTATATTTTTATTTGATACACCGTAGTAAGATGCACATTCAGTATTTTTTTAAAATTTTTATCTCGAATCTATTGAGGATGGCGTGAAATAAACGAAAAAGTACGTTTTTCACTATAGATCCTACGTCAAACCACATAGGGGTTGAAATAAACCGCGAAAATTTCTTATTTAATATCTTATACAATATTTGCCATACAGCTGGTGATTTGGTTTGGGAGCACTTTTTACTCCCTTACCCGGCCAGGCCCTTTCTGCATAACTCGAGAACTAAGCATGGAAACGGGACCAAATTTAACATATGGAGGTTTTAGGGGACAAGAAATATTTTCATTGTGGTACGACACTCCTCCCCCTTCTCTATAGGGGGGCTGCCATACAAATGAAGCACAAATTTCTGCATAACTCGAGAACTAAGCAAGCAAACGGAACCAAATTTGGCATGTGAAGGTTCTAAGGGACAAAAAATATTTTATTGTGGTACGGCACTCCTCCCTTCTCTCTAAGGGGGGCTGCCATACGAATGAAACGAAAATTTCTGGGTTAAACTCGAGAAGGAGTCGTCCGATTTCAGATGTCATCATTTTATTATATTTTCTGTATCAAACATATACTCAATGTAAAGGAGAAACATGTTATTTGCAAGTGATTGATAATTCTTGAACGAAAATTGGGTCTGAAAATAAGTGGATATTATAATGACGAGTTCTGGTAGAAGTACTAGAGAATTCAGAGTAAAAGGAATTAGTAAAGGGTCAAAATTAATTAATGAACAGTTCTGCGATTGAATCCATGAACGTTTGCTTAGTAAAAAAAACGTAAATGTTTGAAAGTATGTGTAACAAAAAACCATTTTGAGCGAGACGAAGTTTGCAGGGTTAGCTAGTCTATATGCATATAACTACTGGAAACTACTGAACCGATCGACATGAAAATTGGTATGTACGGGTTTTTGGGGCTGGCGAAGGTTCTTATGATACTTCGAGACCCCTACCCCCCTCTTAGTGGGGGCTGCCATATAAATTAAACACAAATTTCTGCAATACTCGAGAATTGATCAAGCAAAAGAAACCAAATTTGGCAAGTGGAGGTTTTAGGGTGCAATAAATGATTCTATGGTAGTTAGATACTCCACCCCCTCTCTTAGGGGGAGCAGCCAAACACAAATTTCTGCACTGCTCGAGAATTAATCAAGCAAATGAAACCAAATTTGGCATGTGTAAGTTTTAGGGTGCAATAAATGAATTTATGGTGGTAAAATACTCCTCCCTCCTCTCTTAACGGGGACTGCCATACAAATGAAGCACAAATTTCTGCTTTACTCGAGAATTAATCAAGCAAAAGGAACCAAATTTGCGATATGAGGACTTTTGGGTACAAGAAATGTTTCTATGATGGTATGACACCCCTTCCTCCTCTGGAATGGAGAAGGGTCCCGTAAAAATAATACACATATTTCAACCAAACATGACAATTGAAAGTTTTCGGAAAACTCTGAAGGAAAATGGAAAAATTCGGAAAATTCAATTCGCATATGTTCTACAATTACATATTGACAAGCGTTGTTAGTCCATTTGATGTTTGCGCTGACGAAATTGATCCTCGCTCGAAAGTGGAAATGGATTTCAATGTGATAAAACGCACTCCTATATCGTCTTCTATCTATATCAGTTGTGGCCAGGTATGGACATGGTGCGGGCCGCATTAGAATTCTCATTATAGCCGCGGGCCGCAATGATTTTTTTTCTCAGTACTTTTCACAATGAAATGTAAAATAAATGTGAAATATACGAATCGTTCATTGATACAAAACAGTTTGAGCAGTTCGTAGATCTGTTTTGCTGTTTCCAGCACCTCAACAACATGACAGTTGCCACACGCTTCTCGTGCAGACCGAACTTTATCTTTGCTAGGAAACCGAACAAGTACTGATGGGACCACGAAACTCGCGATTTCACTGGCAGAATTATGGCTATACTTGATAATCCAAATGCGGTATTCCGATTGAATTGGACGTTCTTTCAATCAACAATAAGTTTCCAGACTTTCCAAATGACTGTCAGTGCTTTTGTTCCATGACTTGGATTTCACTTCGTTCATAACTGAAACAATTGCTCACAAATATTTGTAGACTCAAACTAAGAAGTAATAAAACGAGCATGTTTTATTAGTTCTGGAAATCGTTCTTCTGGAACAAATCTGGAGTAGAAATCCAAGACATCATGGTTTTCAAGTTTGTCACGCAGCTCTAAATCACACTGCGTTTCAATGAGTTTCATCTGCATGTTTTCAGCGGCATGTACATCATCGGAACTGAATGGGGTAGAGATAATTGGAGAATTCTTTCATGTGCTTTGAAGTACCGAAAATTTGCGAGAAAAACCACATTAATCGACGGGAGTGCGTCAACATTTTTCCTAGTTGTCGACACTGGAAAAATTGTGTCAGAACAAAAGCACTGTCAGAAAATGGGTAAAATGAAAAATTTCCCATGTGTTGCTTGAACTTGAATTTGTTTACGACTTAAAAAAAAAGAAAAGAAGAAAAGAATATTCATAGGAAAAAGGTAATCCAATTCAACGATAACTTCGAAATCCTTCTCTCATCTATCACCACTGAATAAAATACATAGTCGGCAGCTCTTACAAACTTTCAAATAATCAATTTTCGCTCCAAACTCAGCCATTTTTCCAGCGCAGGATGTGGCAACAAACTAGTCCATTTTTGATGCATGTTTCGACTCATATTTTCGTTTCAGATTGAACCTTCAGCAGCAGCTTCATTTCAAACAATTAAACCATTTTCTTATTTATGCACGTGAAACGGATATTTCAGACGTTTTTCCCTAGAATATACGAACTTCGACAGCCACTTTACTTTTTTCACTAGTGCAGGCTTCCATTTTGCTTCAATTCACAGAACACACGTCACTGCGATAAAAAGCGATTGTCAATAAACACCGAAATGGTGAATAATCTCGACTGCCCTCTAATGGCGGGGGCTCAGCAAAATCGAATGAATTTTCTACCAAGCTTTCTCTCTCTCTAACTCTCTCTTATGTACTCACGAGTACATACATCCCGTTCTCTCTCATAAGACTCTGGAAAAAGTTTCCATCAGTTAAGCCGAGTTAATACGTTGTCAGTTAGTCGGTTGCGAGTAAACGCCAAACGATCCGAAGAATTAGCAACGTACCCATACCACGAATTTTGGCATTTGATTTGCATGTTGCATGGGGCTACTCGCAACCGAGTTACTTCAAAGTTTTTTGGCTGATCGCCCGGTTACCGTTTATCAAGTGTCAAATTTCATGGTATGGGTACGTTCGTAATTTTTCGAATCGTTTGACGTTTACTCGCACCCGAATAGCTGATAACATTTAAACCCGGTTTTACTGCCGTTACTTGTACGAATTTATACGAGTGTAAGTAAAACAGAACAAACACGTGAAAAAGTCCTTTGAGTATTAACGAAAACAATTGTCAAAAGGGTTAGATTAGCACGGAAAAAAACAGAAAATGATCAGTGTCCACACGCTTAACAAGAATGACTCACAAAGTTATTTTTATTCAATTTTATTCAATGCAACTTTCAAACATATTTTTAATCACAATCATGGATTTTTTTTTCAAGTCCGGCTGTGGGCCGCAAACAAACTCTAATCGATTACTCACAAGAAATTAAATTTTCATCTACCGTCGCAATGTATAATGAAAAACGTCGTAAAACTCGAGCTAGTGCTCTCAAAGTTAAATTTTCATTTTTAAATTTTCCGCAATGGTTTTGGTTGTATTGGTAAAAGCATCGTTAATTTTTCGACACTGATGCCAGACAACATCATCGAAACAGCTATAAAAACCACTCAATAAAATGTCATTCCTGAGTCATAGCGTTTCATGTCATGAATATCAATAAAATAAAAGTGTGTTGATATCAATACAATTACTATTTTTTACGTTTAGTCGGTCTACATTCTAACTTTCAGTAACTTTAACATTGGCTAAGAAAATTGTATTGCAGAGCTCGGAACACTGCCACGGCTGCCTCTGTTGTCAAAAATAGTAAACAGAAAAGTATTACATTCAATCAAAATGCCTCGGCCAACGAGGAGAAGAGTTCAAGCTCTCCAACGTGAATATGTGAAAAAAATACGATCAATGAATGAAAATATTAAGAAATTATTAACTATAATCAATGGTCCGCTTTGGTCTGGAACATTCTTTCAGTCTCAATGACTAAAGTACATAAGTACAATAAAGTATAAGTGGAAATTCACTAATAAGAATTTTACTTCATATGCAAGTACACCTTCTATATATTTATATTTGCAACTAGCTGACCTGACGAACTTCGTCCCGCCCAAAATAGATTTTTTGATTTGAATACTTCCAAACATCCACGTTTTCTTACTAAGTGAACGTTAGTGAGTACAATCACTGAACTCTTCAATGATTGATTACCCTTTGACCCTTAACAATTTCCTTTTACTATAAATTGTCTAGTACTTCTACAAAAATCCGTCCTTATAATATAAAATTATTTTCAGACACAATTCTTGTTCAAGATTCTTCAAGCATTTGAAAATAACATGTTTCTCCGTTGCATGGAATACATGTTTGATACAGAGAATATTACAAAATAAAGACAGCTCAAATCGGACCATTCCTTCCTCGGGTTTCGGGTACACCAACACATTTGGCCTTCCATTTTTGTTTATTTAGATAGAAGATATAGGAATGCGTTAGTCCGTCTGAAAATCCTTTTCCACTTTCGAACAAAAATCAATTTCGTTAGCGCCAACATCAAATGGACTAACAACGCTTAGCTAATTGTAGAATATATGGGAATTCAATTTTACGAATTTTCCGTTTTTTCTCTCCGCTACATTGATCTACGGGAAGAGACGAATACAACGAAATATAGATGACTCAAATTGAACCACTCCTTCCTCGGATTTTGCGCTTACAAACACATTTGGCCTTCCATTTTTATTTATAGATATAAGATATGGACAAGCGTTATTTAGCCTGAAAATCCATTTCCACATACGAACGAAGATCAATTTCAATAGCACAAATATCGAATGGACTGTAGCATTATCTTTAATCTATTCTCCTTTCCCACGCATGTTTCATCTCATTTCACACTTAGTGTTTGGGAGCTGGTTCTTTGTCATACGCAGGGCCCTATCCTGCGTTTCTTCGGTTTAGGACGGATAGAGATTTCCTCCGGGATATGTATTTCGGGAGTGGTTAACCGCCAAATTAACCGAATACCAACATAATTACGCACTACAGTAATTTATTCACAACTTTCTGAACATTTACATTTATTACAATTTTACTACATATAAAACATGATAAAAACACATAGATTTCTGACTAATGCAATGGTCGTCTTCCCAATAATTCTTTTTTCCTTTCTCTCTTGTCTCCCTTTGGTTTTCTCATAATTTCTTGTTTTGTTCACATTTCCTTCCCTGTCTCTTTCTTATTATCGTGTTCGTATTTCTTGTGTCCTCTGTATTGGTAAATTTAACCCATGTAGCAAATCACATTAATGCAGGGGTCTGGCAGCGGTGAAATATTTAACTGTTGTTCAGTATCCAACATCCTCGCCCGCGCTGAAATTACTTAATTTCTGAAACGAAAATTCTCTCGCATATTGGATTGGCAGCCTTTCTTTTTTTTCACTTTGTAAATCTTAAATCTTCTATTCTTCCCATTTTAATTCCTTTTTGTCTAATCTATCTCTCAACTTCGACTTCATCGAAGACCTTTTAATGTTCAATGTTTTGCCTTTTCCCAGTTTCTTCTTCTGTACTGTTGGGGCACTCGCACATATTTGAACAACCTTCCATCTGGGTCTTCAAGACGATATACTGCACTGTCTGTTGGCCTGCCCATCCGTCCTAGGTATTCATTCTCAGGCAGCGATTCCGTATTCCTGTCCTTCCTGATTAAATCTTTGTCTGAGTAAAATGATCTCGACGAGTTACATTTGGTTTGAGAAATGGTATTCTGTTTTCCAACAGTTTCCGTCATCACCGATGCCGATGCGATATGATGTTGTGTTCGATGTAGACGGAATTGGGTTTGCAGATGCTTCCTTGGGACTGAAAGTTGGTGAAGCCCTTCTGGTTTCGCGGAAACAGATCAATGTATGATGTTTTCTTCTACAAATTCGACTAACGAAGGGGGATGAACAATCGACAGCTTTGTGACCTCTCTTGAAACAGTTACGGCATAACGAATGATTACGGAGAAGTTCGTCAAGAGCAGATACCGTCATGCGCTTGAACTTTGGACATTGATGCAGAAGATGTCTGTCCGAACAGACTACACACCGGAGCTCGATAGTTTTCCTTGGATTGTAGATAGTTTGTGTAAATGGTTGTTCCCTTTTCGGAGGCCTTACTGTTTCAATCCTAATTTCGGTTGCCCTAGATGGTAGTGAACTGAGGACCCGAATTCGCCGCTGCAGAAAATCAACCATGTCCTTAATGGTATCCTGTTCTTTCGTCGCGGAATACTCTTCCCAGCCTCTCCTAGTAACTGGGTCTAACCTGGAACCTAAGATGTCCAACAGCAGTAGGTCCTTGTACTCTGCTGGCTCAACTAATTGATCCATGTTATGGATGACACGCTCAAAAATTTCCAATAACGATTGCAGTTGTATATCAGACTCTTTCCCCAGGGTTGGCATTTCAAATAATGTCTGAATTTGTCTCCGTTTAAGTAATTTGCTGTCATTGTAACGTTTTTTCAATGCCTCCCATGCTACCTGATAATTCCCTTTAGTAATTGCGAGGGGATCCACAAGAGCCTTTGCCTCCCCTACTAAACAACCCTTTAGATAGTGTAATTTCTCAACCTCTGGTAAATCACTCTTATTGTGTATCAACGATTGGTATAAATCTCTAAAGCTCAACCACTCATCAATATTGCCGTCAAAAGTTTGTAATTTAATTTGTGGGAGCCGAACATGGTCGATAATTGATTTTTGCGTTACATCAAATCCTTGGATAGACGCATTCGTACCAGACACACCATCTAATTCCTTAACCTTTTCGAGTAATATGGATTCCACCTCATAATACCGATTACCGAAATCGGAACGTTGCTTGGAATACGTTTCATCTTCTGTGATATAATCGTCGTGCATTTCTATGTCTATAATGGCCTCATTAATCTTCTCCCATAATTCTTCGAGTTTCTCCAGTCGCACTGTAACTCGCGTTGAAATAGTTTCCTCGTCCAGAGTGTCCAAAAAATTGCAGATATCATTGAACATCTCTTGCAGTGATCTCAATCGTGTTTGAAGTGCCTTCAGCGAATAACTTCTGGTTGTTGATGGCATATTGGATACTCGATTTGTTTGTAGGTACATAAATGAAACAGCTTATGTAGTATCAAAAGTAAGATCCAGCTTCGGCTGGACATACACTGTTCAAACTGACCTGACAAAAATTAATTGTACTCAATTTCCAATAACAGTGTGCCGGTTAATTCTCGTGTTCACAAGCTGTTGCTCCTTAATAGTACAACGTGTAATTGGCGATTGTGTGCGCCCCTAGGTTACACGTTCCACAAAATATTAAATGAAACGCCAGACCAATACCACTGCACGAGATAGAAATATTGGGTGTAGAAATCAAAACAAACTCCAGCTTCGGCTGGACATATACAGTAAACTGACCTTAACAAAACAAAAACAGCTATCCGATGTGCGTAATATTCCGAATGAATGGTGATCTTAATGCAATTTTGTGACCTGTTGTGAAATGCAACGAATCTGTTTAACCCAGTGATATTCGTGGATGTCCCTTTGAGTCTCAGTGATGTCTAATTCGTGCAGGGAATTAGCAGATAAACCTTCCGTCTTCAATTGTTTAGGTGTTGTAGATATCAGTCGATCCCGGTAGAAGAACTCCAATTTATCTGATCTCTTTGTTTACCATTGGCTTCAGTGATGTCTTTGGTGGTGTGCGTTGGATTCCGTTAGTTTTTTACCGTTGTTTCTCCAATTGTGAAATGTAAATAAACAAACGAGCGGTGTAGATATCACTAATTATCCCAGCTGCGGCTGGGCATACACTATTTGTTTATTTACCTGAAAAACCAGGACTTGAACCTGGAGTGAAAGTGCTACGATTTTCCGATGATGAATCCGCTATTGGTTTCGTCGGTGTTGTGTTGTCGGAGACCAAGATTGGATTTTCCTTAGTTTATTCGTTTTCCAGTTTAGATGAAAACAAAAGGCATAGTCATCGTTCATTCAGTCGAAATTTACTGCAGTGCGAGCTTGTGTTGTGTAAATTGGATTGCAGCTTGTTTTTGATCATTGGTGCAATGCAATTCAGCTAGTTTGTGTATTCCTTTCGATGGCGGAGTTTTTATTGTTGGTGATTGGTAATGGCGAACATCCAATTCGCTGTGGTATTTCTCCAAGTAATGGCGGCCTTTTTCCGTTCGATTTCGTTTGGCAGTCGTTTCTTCCCGTAGGATCCGGTTCGAAGGACCAAATGTTTGGGAGCTGGTTCTTTGTCATACGCAGGGCCCTATCCTGCGTTTCTTCGGTTTAGGACGGATAGAGATTTCCTCCGGGATATGTATTTCGGGAGTGTGTAACCGCCAAATTAACCGAATACCAACATAATTACGCACTACAGTAATTTATTCACAACTCTCTGAACATTTACATTTATTACAATTTTACTACATATAAAACATGATAAAAACACATAGATTTCTGACTAATGCAATGGTCGTCTTCCCAATAATTATTTTTTCCTTTCTCTCTTGTCTCCCTTTGGTTTTCTCAAAATTTCTTGTTTTGTTCACATTTCCTTCCCTGTCTCTTTCTTATTATCGTGTTCGTATTTCTTGTGTCCTCTGTATTGGTAAATTTAACCCATGTAGCAAATCACATTAATGCAGGGGTCTGGCAGAGGTGAAATATTTAACTGTTGTTCAGTATCCAACACTTAGTGAAATTCAATTATCCAATTTCCCAAACCCCCGTTAAACCACAAGTCATAAAGTATTAGTCACCCGCTATACGCTTTACGACCGATGGAATAACATTCAAGCACCATAAATAAACACGACACTTGTAGCTACATGTTTAGCCACACAGCGCAAGTGTCCGATGTTATGTTTATGACCCACTTAAGCCACGCTTGCGCAAGCAAAGCGGAAGGTTAAAACTCACAACATTTTGTACCACTTTTGGCCGTCCGTAGTCTATCTCTTTCTATTTTACCCTACTCGTGAGATGCTCCGCCCAGTAATAGCAATAAGGAATGTTTTGTGTAGAGTTAAGGAAAGTAAATGTAAACTAGTATTTAAGCGGACACTTGTAAAATATACGCGGAGTCACAGTCATGATGAGACATCTAGATACGTCTTTCTTTCTATATCACAAAGCCTGCACTATTCCACAGGACTAACAACGCTCATTATGATGAAATTTTCGAACTTGTGGAAATTCCATTTTCCGAATTTCCCGACTTCCCTACAGAGTTTTCCGAAAAAATGGTAAACTTTGGTAAAATTGGACAGGTAGAAGGAAACGGTAGCATGAACACGGCAAGCACATTGATTGCCAAAAAATGTGAGTTTTCCGATCGTAGTTCTAAGGTTTTTCCCGCTGATTAAACTAACTTTTCGTGTATTGTGCAGTAAAGTTCTGTTCGTCTACAGAAGAGGAACAATTTTATGCAGCGAAACTGTAAGTTTGATAACAATAAATGAAATTAATTGCATTTTAATTTTTGCATGTTTTGTGGAGTGAATTGGTCCTACAGATTTGAGGCTTTTCTTTTTGCTAATTGATTCTAGATGCCGCTGAATTATAAAAAGCGGATGGGCAGACCACGTTGGAAGAAGGAGGAGCTTGAAGGAGCAACACAGGCCATCAAAAGCGGATTTTCTTTGACCAAGCATTGAAAGGGTTTGAACTTGCTCGAACAACAGTGAAAAGATCCATACCGAATTCGAGATGGTCTCAATCCAATTTTTCTGGTCTGTAATCTGGCCAAGACACCTGGTATCGATCCCAGAACACTGTTACTGATTGTAACAATATTTCAAAATACTTCACATAAACATAAGTATGTTTTTTTTCGATGAAACACACAGTGTTCCAAATCACCCCGCATCAAGTTTTAATGTCCAAAAATCAATCCCTATTATTATATGATATATTTGGTAGTTTGAAGCTTCTTATAATGATTGAACATTATTGATTGAGAGAAAAGAAGTGTAGTTCAGTGTTCAAGGTGACATTTTTTATTTAGACCGTATTGGTTTGGAAATATTAGCCGATTTGCTTAGGTGCTCCAAATTCCCCCCTTTTCCCCTACCTATCTCTACGAACACTTGTCATTTTGACGCAGCACACATATACAACCATTCCATGCCAAACCGATATAGTGTTTGTCAGAATTTCGTGAAAAGTGATAGTTTTGTTTCCTATCGCAAAAAATTAGACCCGTATTTTTTAATTTTTTTTGACGTAGGACTACGTCTTTCATTTCTATACCGGGGTGTAAAATCAAAGTTTCGAAAACGAAAGCGTTACGCCGGAGACCGAGATTTTGAGCGTTAATAGCTCCTAAACAACTGAACGAAATGGTATGATAAACACTTCATTCGAAAGATAAAATGTCTACGCGTTATATACTTGTTACTTTTTGATCCAAAAACTTGTTTCAATAGTCTTAAAATTGCTTTCAAAACAGGCTATTGAAATCACCAATCGGTATATAAGCGAGCGCCGCTCGAAAATCCACTCAGTTCTAATTGAACAGCGATTGGAGCATGTTGTCGCTGTTGTGGTGAAGCTCTTCATTTATCATGAAAGCGCGGATGAACGGTGTCACCAAGAGCCTGTTTGTGCACCCTAGGCCAGAGGGGAATCTATCAGGAGGAGAGTGGTGCCACAAACGGTTCCCTGGGAAGACATCGCTACACACACATACACGCGCGGATATTAACAGGTGGTTATCGAGTTGGCATTAACCACTGGTGGGCTTCCAGTATCGAGGAAAATGTGGAAATATCTAATCGTTACTGAAAATAATCTGCCAGTTCCTTTGGGAATTTTCAAAATATATTCATGTGAAAGAGTTTAATTGAATGTTTTCTATCCATGTAACACTGTGACCAAGGGGGTCTCCGTAGCCACATTGGTTGCGCGTTCGCTTAGTAAGCGATCGATCGTGAGTTCAAAACTCAGGGCCCTCATTGACCATCTTTGTGTTGTTACAGAATACTACGTCCACGCAACAATCATCAGCGATGGAGATCGATCCACGGTCGAAATAAGATCGATTCATCCATACAACTGCTCTGCTCTGCAAGACACATCGGGCTGCTGTTCTATAAATAACTCAACAATGATCAATCAACTGTCTCCGCTGTCCGGTGGTCCAAATGGATAATGGAAGAACAGACAGAATACTCTTACGCCTAAATGGCTACTGTGTGAATGTACCATATGTAATGGTATAGAAGGAATACTGGCGAACGGCAACTGTGTAATGTGCTAATTATAGATATGATAACCATGTGACATGTACACGATTATAATTCGGCTCTGTTACAGCTGAAATGCTAATGAGCCTTAAATAAATAAATGGGATAAAAAAAAACACTGTGACCAAATACATTTGGTTTTGTGGTTTTTCAATCAATCGCAATTAACAGGATAGCTTCAGAAGATTATTCTTCCCCATCAGTAGGATATTTCCGTATCCAATATTGTATGCGCCCGCAATCGATTATTGCTCAGTCGCCGAAAGTTCCGAGCTCAGAGAGTTCATTCCCCTCTAGTTTGCCTTCCAAATTGCCATCGTAAACCACACCTTCTCTCGATTCAATCACACACAAAAAGCATACTTAAGCGATATTCTGCACCCTCAAAGGTGAAGGTTGTGGGGGGGGGGCACTTCGGAGTACGAAACGAAAAGTATGGTTTTGGGTGCCAACAAAAATAGTCATTTCGATTTTTCATTCGGAACTTGCTACTAAATGTTGATTTGCACGATTGTGGCTGCAGGGTATCGTGCTGATTACGCTGGAGGAAAGATCCTCTCTGGAGCCACCAAATGTGGCTGCAGTTCGAGATCGTGCTGATGACACGAAGGGAAAGCCCTTTACTGGACGCTATGTGGTAGGCCATGCGCCCGCAATCGATTATTGCTCAGTCGCCGAAAGTTCCGAGCTCAGAGAGTTCATTCCCCTCTAGTTTGCCTTCCAAATTGCCATCGTAAACCACACCTTCTCTCGATTCAATCACACACAAAAAGCATACTTAAGCGATATTCTGGTGGTGAGACACATTCATTTTTCGTGAGGACATCGACAAGACAACATCGTTGCCTAACGTGCTGGAGGAGGTGGACGGCGAAGGATCGACACATACACGCGCAGAACTCTTTCCGTTAGGATGCCATTCAGCATCGAGAAAGTTCCGGAAAGATCTAATCATTGCTGGAAACTAATCTGCCAATTCCTCTGGGAATTTTCAAAATATATTCATGTGAAAGAGTTTAATTGAATGTTTTCTATCCATGTTACACTGTGACCAAATATGTTTCAATCAAGTGCTATTAACAGGTGGTTATCGAGTTGGCATTAACCACTGGTGGGCTTCCAGTATCGAGGAAAATGTGGAAATATCTAATCGTTACTGAAAATAATCTGCCAGTTCCTTTGGGAATTTTCAAAATATATTCATGTGAAAGAGTTTAATTGAATGTTTTCTATCCATGTTACACTGTGACCAAATATGTTTCAATCAAGTGCTATTAACAGATGGTTATCGAGTTGGCATTAACCACTGGTGGGCTTCCAGTATCGAGGAAAATATGGAAATATCTAATCGTTACTGAAAATAATCTGCCAGTTCCTTTGGGAATTTTCAAAATATATTCATGTGAAAGAGTTTAATTGAATGTTTTTCTATCGATGTAACACTGTGACCAAATACATTTGGTTTTGTGGTTTTTCAATCAATCGCAATTAACAGGATAGCTTCAGAAGATTATTCTTCCCCATCAGTAGGATATTTCCGTATCCAATATTGGATGCATAAAACCTTGTGCCTCCAACGTAACGCTCTCGTTTTCGAAGTTCTCCAAATATTCATTCATTCAGAATGAATTCAGATTCAACTTCAAACAAATGATCTCTAAATCAACGATAGTCCTACGTCACCCTTGCGGTTATACCATAGATATAACCCACTTCCTGTTTTTTCGTTAAGATGATCATTTCGGTTTTAGGGTGATCCGAAAAATCAGTTTTTTTTTCAAACATCCATAACTTTTGAACTTCTGGACCGATTTGGGTGATCGACGAATCAAATTGAAGCCAATCATCTGGTCATTTATGAAAACAATACAACACCTGCAAAAAAAAAGAATGTTGTTCTAATGATCATCGCTTGTGTTTGATTATTATAGTTTACATGATCTCGAGACCAGGGGCGCAATCTTTTTTTAATACTTTTTTCCTGAAAGTAAAGTTTTTTTTTTACGTAACATAGATAATACAAAAATAAGTGATGTATTATTTTTCGTTTTTGAGTTATGTTTTTTCAAAATTAACATGTTTCAGTCTTTGTTCAATATTCCTATGCGACTAGACTAGGTCTATGCGACTAGAATACAATTTTTTCGCAAGTGTAGCAAGTTTTTCAAAGAAGACTAGCTCATTGACTTCAATTCAATTTGTAGATTATCTGAATCGGTTTAGTAGTTCAAACGTTATAAATTTTTGAAAAAAGGGGAAACATTATTTTCCGGACTCACTCAAAACCGAAAAAGAACAAATCTTTGATTTTCGGATATGTTATGTAGAAAATCCTCAAGAATCCATTCAAGAAAAAATATAAAAATATATAGCACCCTTGGTCCCGAGAGCATGTAAACTATAAAAAAAAATACAATCAATAATTACAAAAAATGAATTCTAATTTCTTGAAAGTTTAGTATTTTTTTCAAAAAAGACCAGCTGATTGGCTTTAACTTGGTATATCGATCATATGAATCGGTCCAGTATTTCAAAAGTAATGAATTTCAGGGTGCAATAAATGATTCTATGGTGGTTAGATACCCCTCCCCCTCTCTTAGAGGGGCTGCCGTACAAATGAAGCACAAATTTCTGCATTACTCGAGAGTTAGTCAAGCAATTGAAAGCACCCCCCCCCCCTAAGGGGGTGGGAGGTCTGCCGTACAAATGAAACACAAATTTCTGCATTACTCGAGAATTAACCGAACAAATTAAATGAAATTTGGTATGTGGAGGTTTTAGGGTGCAATGAATGAATCTATGGTGGTTAGATACTCCAGCACCCTCAAAGGTGAAGGTTGTGGGGGGGGGGCACTTCGGAGTACGAAACGAAAAGTATGGTTTTGGGTGCCAACAAAAATAGTCATTTCGATTTTTCATTCGGAACTTGCTACTAAATGTTGATTTGCACGATTGTGGCTGCAGGGTATCGTGCTGATTACGCTGGAGGAAAGATCCTCTCTGGAGCCACCAAATGTGGCTGCAGTTCGAGATCGTGCTGATGACACGAAGGGAAAGCCCTTTACTGGACGCTATGTGGTAGGCCAGATCACGTAGAGCGCATAACGAGTATGCGCCTACTGGTGCGATCCGGTAGTACCGCGTCACTTGGGAGTTTGGCCGGGCGGAGCCAAGGGAAGGAAAAGGGAGAGGAAGGGTGGTTGGAATTTCGGATCTTTGGAGGAGGGGTGTTCAATACTTACCAGCGCTTGTTGCGCTGGGATCTGCCGGCGATGATGTCCAGGGTGCTCCCGATGGTGTCCAGGATGCTCGGGCGATGTCCAGGGTTGTGATACGTTTATGACAAAAGAGAGGGGTTCGGTACTTCGCCACGACGCTCCTACGTCCGTGGTATGGTTGAGAGTGTCCAGTTGAGAGTGCGTTTATTCTGTTCAAGTTTTCTCTTATATACAGACATTGCCTTCTTATCTACCCCAGAAGGGCGTAGCATAAGAGAGAGAAAATTACAATTATTTATTCTAAGCCAGACGGGCGAACGAGGGATGATTATTAACACGCTCGCAGGCGTGTTATCTTTTCCTCTCCGTTTTATTACTTATTGTCCTAGCTCGGAGATAGGCTCCGTTTATAGCACCCATAGTGCTCTCTTTTTGGGATTTCTCCCGTCCTTCGGTATTTACGATCGGAGATAGGCTCTGATCGTAAACACATTACGTCGTTTTGCTTATTTTTGTTTTGTTCTCCTTCCCGGCGGGTTATCGCTGGCCGGAGGAGTTTTATGATATTTAGGTTTTCAGCTAGCAATAATCGCACTTCGGAAAAACCTCATTAGTTACGATAAAGCCACTGCGCAAGCTATTCTGTGTATTTAGGATAGAGCGCGATCTAAGCATCCGCTCTATCGTTCTCGCCATGAATCACGCTCTAAAGGCATGATCCGTGCGGCGACATACCGGCCCTCGTAAATCGCGTAAGGCAGATTTACCAATTGAGCTACGCCGCATCTGTTTCTAATAATTTTTTCTTCTATGCTTCTGATGCTGTATCTTTTATTACTGTATAATTCGCAATTGTTTCATCTTATATTCTCTTTTCAATATTATGTTTTTCTTACATTCAATTTCCTAACCTGAAGTTATACAATGCAATTCGTTTGCTATGAGCGGATGACTTCCGTTTATTCTTCATACATGGTGTGTTATAAATTCATTCTTTGCTTCGTTACAATTTATTAGCCACTTTGCCTTCAGATTCATTTACAATGCAAATCCTATTCATTTTAGCTTTGTGTTACACTTCATTTTACTCTCGCAGGAGTATTCAATTTTCAAATTCAATACTTCTTCTATCCATAGAAGAGTCTTCAACTTTATGTACTTTAATAGCCATACAACGGCGCCTAATTGCTTCTTTCACTGAACAAATTATATTTTTTTTTTACTATTACATTAGACGACATATCTTCTCGTCAGTTTATGCAACCCTTTGTTGCTTATATTTCTTATTCATTGTCAGATTCCTCATTTTGACTACAATTATTTCATATTCAATTATTTTCTTCTATTTTACATTTTGTGTACTTATGGTCTAACAGAGTTTTAAATCACTTTTTCTCTTCAATTCTTCGGCATGCCGCCTTGCTTCATTGAACGTCCCTCCAATGCTTGGTTTTAAAGCGCTGTGTCTTCTAATTGTTGCCGGTTCAATAGGTTGTCCATTCGGATATGGACATCGGGTCCTGCTGTGGCTCTGGATCTGGTGCAGCATCTTCGTCTGCAGCAACGTAGATAAATGATCCCGATTATAATCATTAGTATGCTTACGAAAAGGGCGGCGTTCCTCCAAAGATACTTCGATTTCGGATGGAAGGGATCCAAACTGTTGTACACGGTTATCATAGCGTTGTTATCGTAGGGATTATCGGGCTTCGGCTCCACCACATCTTTTACGGTGTCATTGAATTCGTCCAATAGGTGATCGGCCACCTGGTATTTAGATTTGAAGTATGTTGCAATCTTCTTGTTCATGCCATTTAAACTTGCATGTATCGTTTTGTTGTTGGATTGTATACGGCAATCTGGCTGGAGAGTTACTACTGCTGCCTCATAAGGTGGTGACATTACCACGCTGTCGCAATGTATAACTATTGCCTTTGTATCGGATGCATAGTATAAAACGGTATTAGGAGTGGACAGTGTCTCCATCATAGCGTAAGGCGTGGTTAACAGTTTTGTTGCACATTTGCGGGTACTTGCGATATGCAGTATGACAGCCGCTACGCAATCCACTTCCTTACTCAGTTCTGGTTGAACCGTAATTAAATGCGTATCATTCAGTTTTGTTAGTTCGATCGATGGGTAGAAGAAGTCTTGGTTGTGGCCTACCGCGATGCGATCATGTTCTGTTACAATAATTGAGCCATTCTCAGCCCGTGGGATCGGTATTATCTTAAATACCTCGAACTCAACTTTGTTGATGACAACACTCGTCATGGTAATTATGAGGGAGCCGTTGACTACACGCGTGTTGTATTTTACGGCTGATGGGTGATTCAGGACAATGTAACCAGTTGGCAACGCTTGTGAAATGTTTTTTTTCTGGTTTGGGCTAGTTCGTCGACGGACAAAGGAAACGTTCGAACTTTCCTATATCTATTCAACGTTCCATCGATAACTTCTCGTGCCAATATCGTGGTTTCTAACATCGTTGTTCGTAACCTTTGAACCTTATCCGCAGAATATAATTGTTTTAATTGAGTCATGTCTTTGTACAATTTATAGTATCTCTCGTTAAGCTGTTCTCCCATTTTGGACGCCTTGGTATTCATTTTTACCATTGACTCCGATATTTGGTGAATTTTTTCGTCTTCATGAACCCTCATTGCCTGTAGCTCGTTTTCCATATCGTCGCTACCAAATATTAAGTCCGCCAAAAAACCGAAGAACCCTCTGCTTCGTTTAGTTCTCGTTGTCTGCTTGATCTCATCAATCGCATCATCGCATAAACGTTCAACAGATGTTGCAATTTGCTCTAGGAGAGAGTCTTCGATGACAAACTCCATGTCTTTCATCGCTACTGTCACATTATTCCGTATCGAGTTAATTACTTCAATGTCTTCATCGGGCACTACGTTGGTTTGTATATTTGTTTGCCATATGCCTCTATGTAATAAGCACGTTCCTTCGTGGTCGAACATTAGACCGTCTTTGTCAACGGGTTTTATGGATATAGCGTTGCAATAGTTCATGATCGTTTTGATAAATTGATCTGACATTACCGAAAATAAACCATCCAAGCTTACTTCGGACTGCTATTGGGTCATTGTCACTTCCCCTTCTTGTTTCCATGGCGGTAAGCAAATGGCTTTGATTCAGCCCTATGAGAATTGTTGGCCTTGCAAGCTCGTAGCTTTCGATCGGAAGGTTTTCCAAATGCGGATATTTTGTAGCCATTGCTTTGTAGTTCATTGTCTGAGTCGGAAGTTGTAAGTTTTTAATGGTTCTTACACCGTCAAGTCGGTACGACCTTCTGGACGACCCCTGAATGCGAACTTGTACTTTTCTACTGTTCAGCTCGTTTCGAGACACGTCCTGTGTCCATTTTAATTGTAGTGGTTCTTCTCTGCCGTATAGGTCCAAGGAGTTTGCCATTTCCTCATCTAGCAATGTCAGGGAAGACCCTGTGTCTAGGAAGGCATATGTATCGACTGAATGCCTTCCGTGTTGAAGTGTTACTGGAATCACCTGGTAGTATATCTCGTTTGCTGAGGACTTGTGAATATTGCAGTTGGCTTCAAGCGGAACTGTAGCGGACGTATTACGAGGTGTTGGTTCCATGTCTGGATTCGAGTGTAACATTCTGTGGTGGTGCTTGTTACATCCACTCAAGCCGCACCTCCTAGATCGTCTGCAATCTTTAACCATATGTCCGGTGCCTAGACATCCGAAACATATTTTACATTGTACTGCCAATCGACATCTTTTTTGGATGTTGGAGTTCTTAAATTCCGTGCAATCGAAGATTTTATGGTTATTCGAGCAAACCGGACATTTCATGCGTGGCATCTCTTGATGGACATGTATCTGGCTTCTAACTGTAGAAGGTAGAGGAGAAGCCATATTCCTCATTATTTTGGCGTGAGGTTTCAGCCAGTTACTCATTTCTTCTAAAGATGGGGCATCACCAGTCGTCGTTCTATGGCGTGTCCATTCTATTTGCAGGTTATAAGGTAGTCTCTTAACTAGGTCTTCTATTAACCTCGCATCTAGTAGGTAACCTCTTTGATTTATGATCGTCATGTTTGCCACCATATTTTCTAAAGCGTCTGACATTTCGATTATTATTGATCTACTTTCTCTTTTAAGCTTCTGTAGATCGTGCAGTAGTTCCTCATATATGAATTTAGGGTTTCCGAAATTTTCCTCTAGTCTCTCTATTATACTCGGAACATTTTCCGAGTTTATAAATAGTTGCTGCACGCTTCTAGCAGCGCGTCCTTCAAGGGCAGCTTCAAGTCTGGAGAGATTTTCATGATTGGAAAACGCACATTCTCTCGTGCTGACTTCGTAGATCCTTTTGAATTTAGCCCAATCTTTGGGCGACCCGCTGAATTTTGGCAAGGGAGTCAAAGCTTGCCTCTTCATTAGAATCGTAAAGTCTCCGTGCTGAGGAGCTGGCATCATTGCACTCTGCTCCCAGCCAATTGATGGACCGGATCTCAGTGGAAGTGGAGTTTGCATCGTTGCTCGATCGCGGTGTTGCCCGGAAATATTGATTAGGGGTTCAGTTGACTGCGCTTGTGCCGGAGAGCATGGTAATTCTGTTTGTTGCTGTGTTGCTATTGTCGTCGTACCCACGACTAAAGTGTTGAATGAAGCCTGCAATGTTGCTATTTCACCTCTTAGATTTAGCATGTTGTTGCGTTCGCTAACATGCATCTCTGTTAGTTGTGTAACTAGACTCGTCAGATCTTCTATTTGTTTCTGTTCCCTGGTTTTAGTTGAGGGATGAGGTGCTGCTAATGCCTGTGCCTTTCCCTCACTTTCGTTTGTTTTGGTAGGGGAACAAAGCAAGCATATTAAATAGGTTTCTTCTTCGGTGGGTGTATGACCCGCACAGGAATAATGATAATTCCTTTTGCACTTTCTGCATTGGACCAGATTGTCTGGTTCAATTTTCTTGCCACATGCCTCACAGCATGGGCGTGATGATTTCGTGAAGCTTGATGTCATTTTGTTTGTGAGGCGCCTGGTTGCCGTCTCTCGATGTTTAAACTGTCTTATGATGCGCAAGTGGCGAGGCGCCTGGTTGCCTTAGCCTTGTCTCAAACCAAGCGTGGCGCCTAGTTGCCTACGCTGATTTAGTACTTCAAACGTTGATCAATGTTCGTCTTCCGGCCCTCGTGACCGGATTACAGTTGATGTTGACGAGGCGCCTGGTTGCCTTCGTCCAACTATGCCTGACTGGCGATCGGTTTGCTTATAAAGCTGGACTTGTTTCAACAAGATGCCGATTTCTACGGCCTAATTTGTCCGTCTTTCAGGACCCAATTTCTGTTTCTCGAAATGCGCAATTTGCCTCTTGGCTAAATGGTGATGTCCACAGACAACCTCACCTTGTTCGTCTTTACAAGACCGAACCTCTCCGTTCAACGACGGGCGCAAATCAATTTAACAGGATTCTCAACTCAACCGAGCGTGTTGTGAGTTCGTACAGTGTCTTTAGGAAAAGACTCCTCTCTGGAGCCACCAAATGTGGCTGCAGGGTATCGTGCTGATTACGCTGGAGGAAAGATCCTCTCTGGAGCCACCAAATGTGGCTGCAGTTCGAGATCGTGCTGATGACACGAAGGGAAAGCCCTTTACTGGACGCTATGTGGTAGGCCAGATCACGTAGAGCGCATAACGAGTATGCGCCTACTGGTGCGATCCGGTAGTACCGCGTCACTTGGGAGTTTGGCCGGGCGGAGCCAAGGGAAGGAAAAGGGAGAGGAAGGGTGGTTGGAATTTCGGATCTTTGGAGGAGGGGTGTTCAATACTTACCAGCGCTTGTTGCGCTGGGATCTGCCGGCGATGATGTCCAGGGTGCTCCCGATGGTGTCCAGGATGCTCGGGCGATGTCCAGGGTTGTGATACGTTTATGACAAAAGAGAGGGGTTCGGTACTTCGCCACGACGCTCCTACGTCCGTGGTATGGTTGAGAGTGTCCAGTTGAGAGTGCGTTTATTCTGTTCAAGTTTTCTCTTATATACAGACATTGCCTTCTTATCTACCCCAGAAGGGCGTAGCATAAGAGAGAGAAAATTACAATTATTTATTCTAAGCCAGACGGGCGAACGAGGGATGATTATTAACACGCTCGCAGGCGTGTTATCTTTTCCTCTCCGTTTTATTACTTATTGTCCTAGCTCGGAGATAGGCTCCGTTTATAGCACCCATAGTGCTCTCTTTTTGGGATTTCTCCCGTCCTTCGGTATTTACGATCGGAGATAGGCTCTGATCGTAAACACATTACGTCGTTTTGCTTATTTTTGTTTTGTTCTCCTTCCCGGCGGGTTATCGCTGGCCGGAGGAGTTTTATGATATTTAGGTTTTCAGCTAGCAATAATCGCACTTCGGAAAAACCTCATTAGTTACGATAAAGCCACTGCGCAAGCTATTCTGTGTATTTAGGATAGAGCGCGATCTAAGCATCCGCTCTATCGTTCTCGCCATGAATCACGCTCTAAAGGCATGATCCGTGCGGCGACAACGATAATATACCTTATGCAAAATATTAGCTCATCGCTCATAGCTCATCATTAGCACTTCATTTACTGGTGTCACAAACGTCAAAATTTGAGTTTTTTTGAAAAACTAAAAATCACCGAAAATCGAGGTTAGTCACAGGAGGGTTGTGTCCGAGACACGACCGCATAATTGACGTTGGATTCTGTTAGGCTATCTATTGATTCTGGATATGTTAGAAGAATTACATCGTTAAACTCTTTGATCATGATTTGGTTTTAATAACTTTGTTAGGGAACACTTTTCGGTGGGAACAAAAGCTTCCCCTACTTTCATGTATTTGCAATGCCGCTTTCCCCCAGGCAGCTTGGTTTTGATGTCTCTGTTAGGGACCCGCCGCATGTGTCGTCAATTTCGACCAATCAGAAGTAGATATTTCCGTTAGGATAGGGGTTGAGATTTTTCAATTGTTCGATAGTTAGTTTCATGACAAATTTTCACGATGTGCTCAATTTTCGATTTTCAATTTGTACCCCAATATGTTCCCGAAAGACGTAATCCTACGTCAAAAGTTTGGTGCCAAATGTCTTAAAATTGCATTAATCATCGAGATTTACAGTTATCTCGAATTTTTTTTTGTAAAAAAATATGTTTTTTGGTCGTTTTTTCCACCTGAAAAATCAATTTTCGGCAAAATTTTTTTTTCAGATAACTGTGAAATTGCTTTCTTGATGTATCATGCAATTTTAAGACGTTTGGCATCAAAAACTTTTGTTAAAAACCCCGATTTCCGGTGAGTTTTCGATTTTCAAAAACCCCGAATTTTAACGTTTGTGACACCAGTAAATGAAGTCCGATTGAGCTAATATTTTGCATAGGGTATATTATCGTGCAAATCAACATTTCGTAGCAAGTTCCAAATGAAGAATCGAGATAACTATTTTTATTGGCACCCAAAACCATATTTTCCATTTCGTACTCCGAAAAAAAACCCAGTGTCGATTTTTGACAAAAAAAAAATCGGGATGACACTAGATCTCGATTGCAATTTCAAGGCATCAATTTTTTTTTCGAAAACCCCGATTCACCCCGATTTGAGTGATTTTTCGACTTTCAAAAAAAAATCAATTTGAACCGCTTTGCGCTCCTCTCCCTTAAGTCCGATTGATTTGAAATTCGGCATAGGGTGTTTTTTCGAGCTGGTGAACATTTTGTGTAGGGAACTTTTTGAAATTTTAGGGTCGATTTTTTCCCATACATTCATTGGCACCCTAATATTCATAAATCAGAAAAAGGCACGCGTT